>NC_041393.1:182778503-182802464 GCF_002162155.2 Triticum dicoccoides | reverse complement strand
TTTGGTGAGGATATTTTAGTATTTATTCTAAGATATTCCGTGGAGTTTCAGGACGTTCTGAGAACTTTTGTTTTCTGCACATAAAACAACACCATGGCAATTCTGCTGAAAACAGCGTCAGTCCGGGTTAGTTCCATTCAAATCATACAAGTTAGAGTCCAAAAAAAGGGCAAAAGTGTTTGGAAAAATAGATACGACGGAGACGTATCAAACATCCAGGGAGCCACCGAAACACAATTTCCACCGCCGTAACCTTCTGTATCCGCGAGATTCCATCTTGGAGCCTTCGCCGGCGCCCCGCTGGAGGGGGAATCGACCACGGAGGGCTTCTACATCAACACCATAGCCCCTCTGATAGTTGTGAGTAGTTTACCATAGACCTTCAAGTCCATATTTATTAGCTAGATGGCTTCTTCTCTCTTTTTGGATCTCAATACAATGTTCTCCCCCTCTCTTGTGGAGATCTATTTGATGTAAACTCTTTTTGCGGTGTGTTTGTCGAGATCTTATGAATTGTGGGTTTATGATTAAGTTTATCTATGAGAAATATTTGAATCTTCTCTGAATTCTTGTATGTATGATTGAATTATCTTTGCAAGTCTCTTCGAATTATCAATTTGGTTTGGCCTACTAGATTGATCTTTCTTGCCATGGGAGAAGTGCTTAGCTTTGGGTTCAATCTTGTGGTGTCCTTACCCAGTGACAGAAAGGGTTGCAAGGCACATATTGTATTGTTGCCATCGAGGATAAAAAGATGGGGTTTATATCATATTGCTTGAGTTTATCCCTCTACATCATGTCATCTTTCTTAGTGCGTTACTCTGTTCTTATGAACTTAATACTCTAGATGCATGCTGGATAGCGGTCGATGTGTGGAGTAATAGTAGTAGATGCAGGCAGGAGTCGGTCTACTTGTCACGGATGTGATGCCTATATACATGATCATGCCTAGATAATCTCATAATTATTCGCTTTTCTATCAATTGCTTGACAGTAATTTGTTCACCCACCGTAATACTTATGCTATCTTGAGAGAAGCCACTAGTGAAACCTATGGCCCCCGGGTCTATCTTTTATCATATAAGTTTTCCATCTACTTTTATTTGCATCTTTACTTTTACAATCTATATCATAAAAATACCAAAAATATTTATCTTATCATATTATCTCTATCAGATCTCACTTTTGCAAGTGGCCGTGAAGGGATTGGCAACCCCTTTATTGCGTTGATTGCGAGGTTCTTGTTTGTTTGTGTAGGTGCATGGGATTTCTGAGGAGCCTCCTACTGGATTGATACATTGGTTCTCAAAAACTGAGGGAAATACTTACGCTACTTTGCTGCATCACCCTTTCCTCTTCAAGGAAAACCAACGCAAGCTCAAGACGTAGTACCTACCCATTGGAAAGGGTACTCGGGAGCCCCAACTCTTCTGGAGGGTCGCCGAATGGAACATCGAGTTGCAAGCATTCCAGTTAGAATTCAGCACAACCAGGGTCATCAAGGGAGCCGCGCTCGCAGATTTTGTGGCGGAATGGACAGAGGCACCTGGGCTCGAAGCAGGCGAAGAACGGTCACTCTCCCCAGGAAGTGAGGCACCAGATGGCTGGGTCATGTACTTCGATGGAGCATTCTCGCGACACTGCGCGGGGGCTGGCGCAGTGCTTATATCCCCCACTCAGGACAAGCTCTACTACGCTGTACATCTCTGCTTCCAGCATGGTGAGAAGGTCTCTAACAACATAGCAGAATACGAAGGCCTCATAATGGGCTTAAAGGCTGCATCAGCGCTGGGGGTAAAGTGCCTCGTCATCAGGGGCGACTCTCAGCTCCTCGTCAACTTCTCCAACAAAGTGTATGATACGTCTCCAACGTATCTTTAATTTTTGATTGTTCCATGCTATTATATTACCTGTTTTGGATGTTTATGGGTTTTATTTTACACATTATTATCATTTTTGGGACTAACCTACTAACCGGAGGCCCAGCCCGTATTGCTGTTTTTTTGCCTATTTCAGTATTTCGAAGAAAAGGAATATCAAACGGAGTCTAAACGGAATGAAACCTTCGAAAGCGTGATTTTTGGAACGAACGTGATCCAGAGGACTTGGAGTGCAAGTCAAGAAGTAGCCGAGGCGGCCACGAGAGGGTAGGGCGCGCCCGCCTATAGGGCGCCCCCCTGTCTCGTGGACCCCTCGAGCGGCCACTGACGTACTTCTTCCTCCTATATAAGCCTACATACCCCAAAAATATCCACGGAGCAACCGAAGAAATATTTCTGCCACCGTAACCATCTGTATCCGCGAGATCCCATCTTGGAGCCGTCGCCGACGTTCTACCGGAGGGGGAATCCACCACGGAGGGCTTCTACATCAACACCATAGCGCTCCGATGAGTTGTGAGTAGTTTACCACAAACCTTCGGGTCCATAGTTATTAGCTAGATGGTTTTTTCTCTCTTTTTGGATCTCAATACAATGTTCTCCCCCTCTCTTGTGGAGATCTATTCGATGTAAACTCTTTTTGCGGTGTGTTTGTCGAGATCCGATGAATTGTGGGTTTATGATCAAGTTTATCTATGAATAATATTTGAATCTTCTCTGAATTCTTTTATGTATGATTGAGTTATCTTTGCAAGTCTCTTTGAATTATCGGTTTGGTTTGGCCTACTAGATTGATCTTTCTTGCCATGGGAGAAGTGCTTAGCTTTGGGTTCAATCTTGCGGTGTTCTTACCCAGTGACAGAAAGGGTTGCAAGACACGTATTTTATTGTTGCCATCGACGATAAAAAGATGGGGTTTATATCATATTGCTTGAGTTTATCCCTCTACATCATGTCATCTTGCTTAATGCGTTACTCTGTTCTTATGAACTTAATACTCTAGATGCATGCTGGATAGCGGTCGATGTGTGGAGTAATAGTAGTAGATGCAGGCAGGAGTTGGTCTACTTGTTGCGGACGTGATGCCTATATACATGATCATGCCTAGATAATCTCATAACTATTCTCTTTTCTATCAATTGCTCGACAATAATTTGTTCACCCACCGTAATACTTATGCTATCTTGAGAGAAGCCTCTAGTGAAACCTATGGCCCCCGGGTCTATCTCTTATCATATTTGCTTCCAATCTACTTTTATTTGCATCTTTATTTTCTGCATCTATACTATAAAATACCAAAAATATATTGACAACCCCTTTATCGCGTTGGTTGTGAGTTCTTTGTTTGTTTGTGCAGGTTCGTGGGACTTGTGAGGAGCCTCCTACTGGATTGATACCTTGGTTCTCAAAAACTGAGGGAAATACTTACGCTACTATTGCTGCATCACCCTTTCCTCTTCAAGGAAAACCAACGCAAGCTCAAGACGTAGCAAGAAGGATTTCTGGCGCCGTTGCCAGGGAGGTCTTCGCTCAAGTCAAGACATACCAAGTACCCATCACAAACTTATCTCCCTCGCATTTACATTATTTTGCCATTTGCCTCTCCCCCATTTCACCCTTGCCGTTTTATTCGCCCTCTCTTTCCCAATGTCCTCTCTTTTCCCGCTTGCCTTCTTCTCTCTCTCTTTCGTTGCCTTTTTCTGTTTGCTTGTGTGTTGGATTACTTGTTGCCATGGCGCAAGATAATACCAAATTGTGTGATTTCTCAAATACCAATAATAATGATTTCCTTAGTACTCCGATTGCTCCTCTTAATGATGTTGAGTCTTGTGAAATCAATACTTCTTTGCCGAATCTTGTTATGAAAGATCAATTCGCCGGCCTTCCTAGTGAAGATGCCGCTACTCATCTAAACAACTTTGTTGATTTGTGTGATATGCAAAAGAAGAAAGATACGGATAATGATATTGCTAAATTGAAGTTATTTCCATTTTCACTTAGAGATCGTGCTAAAGTTTTGTTTTCGTCTTTGCCTAGAAATAGTATTGATTCTTGGAACAAGTGCAAAGATGCTTTTCTCTCTAAGTATTTTCCTCCCGCTAAGATCATCACTCTTAGGAACGATATTATGAATTTTAAACAACTTGATCATGAGCATGTTACCCAATCTTGGGAAATAATGAAATTGATGATTCGCAATTGCCCTACTCATGTTTGAATTTATGGATGATCATACAAAATTTTTATGCTGGATTAAACTTTGCTTCTAGAAATCTTTTAGATTCGGCCGCCGGAGGCACTTTTATGGAAATCACTTTAGGAGATGCTACAAAACTTCTTGAAAATATTATGGCTAATTATTCTCAATGGCACACCGAACGATCTACTAGTAAAAAAGTGCATGCTCACTACAAAAAAAATACACTTCCGTGATGATACGTGTTTGTCACAGTAGGTGGCGTTTTTTGTCATGCATGTACATCCATGACATAATCAAGATAGTCGTGCTGTCGTAGAAGTGTTCCATGACATTACCAAAATTATCATCACGGAAGTGTCCACTTCCTTGACGATAAATCACGCGTCATAGAAGTGCTTTCGTTAAGGGTGACCGACACATGGCATCCATCGTAACGGAACGCTGTTAAGCTATCGGGTCGGGTTTTGAATCCGATAACCCGTTAACAGCCCCGACCAATGGGGATTTTCCACGTGTAAAATCATCATTGGCTGGAGGAAACACGTGTCGGCTCATCGTTGGGACAGATGTCATCCACTCATTGGACGGAAGGTGCCTATGATACGTCGACACGTGGCACGGTCCAACAGAGGCCCATTCCTGTGAAAAGGCCGACCTAGTAAAAATTAGCAGGCCAGCCCATATAAGGCCTACTTGTGTCAGGTCCATTTAAGCCCATGACCCATACGAGATGTGCCAGTTCGGCCCGTCAACGGCCCGTTAAAGATTTGACACCATTGTAGCCCATCGTCGGTTCGAGCCCATTAACAACCCGCTATATATTTGGGCTCAAGATCGGCCCAATGAGATTTCGGCCTGTTAACGACCCATTTAATGGACAGGCCAATTTTCATGATGTACATCTTTCGGCCTTTTAGCGACCCATTTAAATGTTGGGCTAATTTCTGGCCCGGTGTGTCTTTCAGCCTGTTGACGGCCCATAAATCTGATCGGCCATTTGTTGTCGGACGTGAGTTTCGGCCTTTTAGCGGCCCATTTAAGTGTTGGGCCAATTTCTGGCCCGGTGTCACTTTCAGCCCGTTGACGGCCCATAAATCAGTTGGGCCATTTGTAGTCGGACCTGAGTTTTGGCCTTTTAGCGACCCATTTAAGTGTTGGGCCAATTCCCGACCCTGTGTGCCTTTCGGCCTGTTAACGGACCATAAATGAGTTGGGCCATTTGCAGTCGGACCTTACTTTTGGCCTTTTAACGGCCCATGCCCTTCATGGTCCAATACCAGCCCGGTTTCTCTTTCGGCCTGCTAAAGGCCCACAACATAGTTGGGCCATTTACAATACGACCTGACTTTCGGCCTCTTAGCGGCCCATGGTCTTCATGGTCCAGTACAAGCCCGCTGTCTCTTTCGGCCTACTAAAGGCCTACAGTATAGTTGGGCCATATGTAGCCCAAACTTAGTAATAGCCTATTAACGGCCCGTGAAATAAATTGGGGCCACCTGTTGCCCGCTTCGATGTCGGCCTGTTAACGACCCGGGAGGTAAGAGGGCCGACCATTAACTTTCGGCCTAGTAACGACCCATTAACTTAATGGGCCCACTAAAGTTCGTACATGTCTTTAGGCCAAATTAGATAATTTGAGCCCATTACGACGAGCAATTATGCTCAGGACCAAAACCGATCAAGCAAAGGTACGACATACAGGGAATAACGTTGCACATCTAGCATATATTACAGGAAATTACATCCACTGGGCAATCAAAGATTGATGTCAGTGCAAATAAAAGAGCAGAACCTAACCATCTACAACGTCACAATCTGCAACCTCAACACAGATGACGCCCATAAGCATGTGGGAAAATTCTTTCTGCTTTGCTACACTGTCTCTGAAAACATTGATCAGTTGTTGTGTCGCATGACTCTGCACCTCTGATTCATCCACCATTTCCATCATTGCTTCAGCCATTAATTGGTTCACAAACATACATTTATTCCGTTGCATTTGAGACAGAGGATACTGAACAGATTCAGATGGCGATTTTGGTAGGCTTGTATTATTGATAGTGGAGAGTGTCTCGACCACTGCATCACAACATAAATTAGGACGGGAGCCAAACAGATTAATCATGAGTTATTGCCATATTACCTGGCCTAGATTTACTGGAAAGAAACAATGGGGTTGCCTTGCTGTTTTCAGAGTTTGTCTTCTTATCTTAAGCAGCCTGCACAAAATTAACACACTAGCATTGCTATCATTGGCCAAGTCAGATAATAGGAAAGCAGCATTGACACAACGAACGTTTGGGCAACTAGCCTACACCAAATTAACACAATATGGCACAACTATCATCAGCCAGGTAAGGTAGCACGAAAGCAACATTGACACAATGAATGAATGGGCAACCAGAGAAGCACTACAATTCAGTAATGTGCGTGATATGAGATAGTACATTCATGTAGCTCAGTATGCAAAACTACCTGGCAATTTTCCTTACAAAAATCAACATCGGTGCCTTTAACATTTTGCTACAACTAATTTTAGATCAGATAAAGGTTAGATTCATGCCGATTAACAAAATACATGTTGATGTAAAAATATAGTGATATACAACAGGTACTTACATCAACATTGGAGCACAGAGAATTCCTGCAAAAATCTTTCCTCATAAACGATACCATTGCAGAAATTCTTCTATCTGTTAAGCTTATTTTCTAAAAGAGAGATGGGTAAGAAACATGTAGAAAATATGATCAGAATGCTATAAAATTTCATGATGCGAGGATACGCACACGCTTCTTAGAATGGAGTTGACATTCTTTTGCTGGACTGGAGCGGACTAGTTCTTTGGCCACTAGAATCTGCTTATTATGAGTGGGAGTTGGGTTTCTCTGTGCTGGAGCAGTATCTATGAAAAATGGAGTTGGTTTATTATCTCCTGGCGTTTGGATCTTTTGCAAAGACCTGGTTTGTAACCCTTCAGATTCTAACATAGCCGTCTTCCCCTTGCATGCCTTATATAGAAGAATGGTGATTCAGTTATAAAACATGCTACAGTAGAGATGGAATAGGTACTGAAGAATAGAAAGGCATGACATATTGACATGTATTCCCTCCATCCGGAAATAAATGGACGGGTCTAGGCGTATTTCAGTTCTAGATACATCCAGTTTTATCTATTTCTGTGACATTTAATCTGGACGGAGGGAGTATGATGTAAGAGCTAGGGATACGACATGACAACACAGTAAAAAAACACTGAAAAACCCACTGCAGAACCAAAGTATTCAAACTCACTGATATGAGATAGTACACTCATGCAGCTCAGGATGCAAAACTACCAGGCAGTTTTCCTTACAAAAATCAACATTGTGGCCTTTAATCATACATTTTGCTACAACTAAATTTAGATCAGATAAAGGTTGGATTCACGCCAATTAACAAAATAAATGCTGATGTAAAAATATAGTGATATACAACAGGTACTTACATCTACATTGGAGCACAGAGAATTCCTGCAAAAATCTTTCCTCATAAACGATACCATTGCAGAAATTCTTCTATCTGTTAAGCTTATTTTCTAAAAGAGAGATGGGTAAGAAACATGTACAAAATATGATCAGCATGCTATAAAATTTCATGATGCAAGGATACGTCCACGCTTCTTAGAATTGAGTTGACATATTTTTGCTGGACTGGAGCGGACTAGTTCTTTGGCCACTGGAATCTGCTTATTATCAGTAGGAGTTGGGTTTCTCTGTGCTGGAGTAGTATCTATAAAAACCGGAGTTGGTTTATTATCTCTTGGCGTTTGGATATTTTGCAAAGGCCTTGTTTGTAACCCTTCAGATTCTAACATAGTCGCCTTCCCCTTGCATGCCTTGTATAGAAGAATGGTGCTTTAATTATAAAACATGCGACAACAGAGAGATGGAATAGGTACTGAAGAATAGGAAGGCATGACATATTGACATGTATTCCCTCCATCCGGAAAAAATGGATGGGTCTAGGAGTATTTCAGTTCTAGATACATCCTTTTTTATCCATTTCAGCAACATGTAATCCGGACGGAGGTAGTATGGTGTAAGAGCTAGGGATACGACAGGACAACACAGCAAAAAAAACACTAGTTGAATGTAAAACTATATGCTAGCGGAATACGTACAGAAATAACTAAGGCAACATACACGTGTATGATTGGGAAAATAAGATGGCATTGCAACAGAGCACTAGAACAACACTTCGATGTAAAAAAACATGGTATGGCAGACAGATGAAGTACATACTGGTGAATAACAATGCATAAGATATTCAGAAGCATGATGTCCAAATTAAGCAGATGGCATTACGATAGAGTAGAATGACAGTACTTGAATTTGAAAACATGTTTTCATGAATGGAATAGGTACTGAAAAACAGGAAGGCATGACATATTTACATGCATGATCAGCATGCTAAGCACATGGCATTGCAATAGAGTAGATACACTCCAGGACATTATATGCATGTTGTACCCATATCACAGGCCAAGTTAGAGCAAGGACCTTGTGTGGTGAAGAGGATTCATCATCTTTCTGCAAGTCTTCTGAAGAACTGCCTTTACATGTTCCATCATTTTGGGTATCATTGACATCAAGTTTATTGGCCTTTACATTGCTCCGTGAGGTTCTTGTGGATATATCAGTGTGTGCAATTATATCTAACATGCATGGAAGACAACTAGTAGTTAGATTTATGTAAATGAGTGCCTGTAGGAGACGACATAAATAGTAGGACTGGGGTTAACTAGCAGCAACAGGTCTCATAAACTAAAGGGAGAACACAGATGAAAGCTACAGAATATGTATCATTTGTACTCGAGATTAACTAGATGGCACACAAAAGTATTAAAGAACAACATAGATAATACTAGAAGTGGTATAATACTATAATCACCAGCCTGTGGGATAGCATTGGCTGATGGATGATAACTATGGAACAACGTTACCTAAAGAACAAGTATCTTAGTTGAACTATGGAACAACGTGAACTCCTGAACAAGACCCGTAAGAGATCAGCATGAATATACAATGAAATGTGATGATCTATTTTCCGTGCTTAGATGAATAACAAAGCCATAAATGTTGCACACAAGTAAGATGAGGGTACAACCTATCTGGCTGCCATCCATAGGAGTGAGCATCATGTGCTGACTTGTTGATGGCCCTGCAGTTGTTATGGCTGTCCATGTCGGGTACGCGCATTCGATGTAGGGAACTGTTGAGTGGGGACTGTAGCTCCCTTCTGGTGTATGCTTCCCTTGTTGGAGCAGCTGCGGTGAGTCGGAAGACGGTGTGTCTGAAGATGCAGATAACGCATAATGTTAAGAACGACATATCTCTTTGATCTGAAGAAATACACTAAGAGATCAATAGCAAGGTACGAGAGTGGTCACACGTCTGTTGACTGAAGACTAAATTGGGGTCACACGATTTTATTTTATTTTGGTATTGTCCGATCTACGCCGGATGGCTTGATGGCCGTCCTGTGCCTCCCGGATGACATTGTTCGGAATCTTCCCCGAAGAGCCAGCGACCAACGGCAGAGCAGCCTGCCTCCACCGTCTGTGGCCCCGGCCAAAACCCCGCTCCCCGCCCCACCGCACTGCCGTGGTTGCGCCGCCCCCGGGCCAATCCACAAAGACTCCCCATCATCCAGATCCGGCGGCGGCAGTACCTTCAAACCACGCAACTCTAAAAGATAGCCATCTAAGCGCTACTTCCGCGATGAACTTGCGGCCCCGCACCCTTACGTTAGACACCAGCCAACCGACAGCCTAGGAGCTCCGCCGCCTCAAGGGGTGCTGCTTCCCATTGGGAATCGATTGGCCCAGAATAAAAATTCAGACAACTGACGCCTAAATAAAGTGATTTGAGATGAGGGTGCAACCTATCTGGCGGCATGGTGAAGTAGGCAGGTCCATCTAGCGAGTCGGTGAGGCCGGCGCGGTTGCGGTGGCGACCGGCGACAGGGAAAGAGCGATGTCGTGACGGTCGACGGCTACGCGGAAGTAGCGCCAGGACTCTGGACATATCCGAAGTTGGAGCCGTTCCGGCGCCGTGAACAACGGCGGGGGTGAGTCGGCTATGGTACGGTTCACGCGGCCGTCGTCGAGGCAGCACCAGCAGCACAGAGTAAGAGGCACACGGCCCAGTGCACGACGACAATTGGATAGCGTCTTCGGCATTAGGGAGGAGGGCGGCTGTGAAATTGGTGCGGTGGGGGGCGCCATGGAGGTGGGGCTGAGGTTTCGCGGCTCGGGAGAAGGGAGTTTCCCGGGGAGAAGGTAATTTGGCGCCCACGAGGTATGAATGGGGGCGGGCAGGGGGGAATTGGGAGGGGAGTGGAACCATGTCTTACGGACGCATTTGTCTGAAATGTGAGGGGGAGTTACAGTTCTACCCTTGCCTATAGGCTTCTCGGCTTTGGTCTGTGTACTGAGGGTCGGAGACAGTAGAGTAACTTTGCTTCTCCCCAAATAGTGGGCGGGAGCGATTTCGGGTGAGGAGGGCGTGTTTTGAACTATAGTGGGCGCGAGCGATTTCGGGCGAGGAGAGCATTTTTGAAATAGTGGGCGCGAGCTATTTCGGGCGAGGAGAGCGTGTTTTGCCGACCATGGTTTATGAATTATTCGGCACATGTCATTTCGGCCGAGGAGAAGGCGCGCTTGGATGAAGTTACGAACCTACCCTCGATGTACAACGGGCCAATTGATGTGTGTCACACATAGGACGGTAATTTTTTGTCTCCCATTTATTTGCTCGGGCGAATTCCACCGAGCAGAGAGGATGTTTAACGGTTCATTCAAATTTTGGGAGAACGAGCATCCATGTCTACCTTACCAAGTCAATTCGAATCAAATTTTGAAATATTAGCTTGCCACTTCTTTTTTAGATGGAGAGATGATGCTCGGGAGTAATGTGTTTTTACATGCTCGTTGCTAGCGATTTACTATATGACAAATAGTTGACCCACTCAAAAACGCGAATCAAACCCAAAATGAAATATCTCGATTCAATGAACTAGCTCGTTCAGTAGGTCAAAATAGTGAACTAAATCCAAAATTGAACACCTCAATCGAGTAGCATGTTGTACAGTATTATAGTACTCCATGAACATGTTGAAAGTCAAATTAATGAACTTGTTTGATATACACATATATCCGTTCATGTGTGGATTGTAGACAACATGTTCTCCAATTTAAATATTTGAATGCAAGTTTATATCGAAACATGGTTTATATCAGTCTTTGATGCATAAAACGCGACCCCCTCTTCCGGACTCCTATTCTCTCTCTCTCTCTCTCTCTCTCTCACTCTCTCTCGCCGACAATCTTCAATTCTGTCGCACGCATCCGACACAAAAACCTTGTTGGTCCCTCTCCCTTTCTCTCCATCTCTCTTGTTGGAAATATGCCCTAGAGGCAATAATAAAAGCATTATTATTATATTTCCTTGTTCATGATAATTGTCTTTTATTCATGCTATAATTGTATTATCCGGAAATCGTAATACACGTGTGAATACATAGACCATAGCATGTCCCTAGTGAGCCTCTAGTTGACTAGCTCGTTGGTCAACAGATAGTCATGGTTTCCTGACTATGGACATTAGATGTCATTGACAACGGGATCACATCATTAGGAGAATGATGTGATGGACAAGACCCAATCCTAAGCATAGCACAAGATCGTGTAGTTCGTTTTGCTAGAGCTTTTACAATGTCAAGTATCTCTTCCTTAGACCATGAGATCGTGTAACTCCCGGATACCGTAGGAGTGCTTTGGGTGTACCAAACGTCACAACGTAACTGGGTGACTATAAAGGTGCACTACAGGTATCTCCGAAAGTGTCTGTTGGGTTGACACGGATCAAGACTGGGATTTGTCACTCTGTATGATGGAGAGGTATCTCTGGGCCCACTCGGTAATGCATCATCATAATGAGCTCAAAGTGACCAAGTGTTTGGTCACGGGATCATGCATTACGGTACGAGTAAAGTGACTTGCCGGTAACGAGACTGAACGAGGTATTGGGATACCGACGATCGAGTCTCGGGCTTGTAACATACCGAATGACAAAGGGAATACTATACGGGGTTGCTTGAATCCTCGACATCGTGGTTCATCCGATGACATCATCGAGGAGCATGTGGGAGCCAACATGGGTATCCAGATCCCGCTGTTGGTTATTGATCTGAGAGCCGTCTCGGTCATGTCTGCGTGTCTCCCGAACCCGTAGGGTCTACACACTTAAGGTTCGGTGACGCTAGGGTTATTAGGAAGACTTGTATGTGATTACCGAATGTTGTTCGGAGTCCCGGATGAGATGCCGGACGTCACGAGGAGTTCCGGAATGGTCCGGAGGTAAAGATATATATATGGGAAGCTGTCATACGGACACCGGAAGGTTTCGGGGGCATATCAGTATCGTACCGGGGCCACCGGAAGGGTTCCAGGGGTCCACCGGGTGGGGCCACCCCTCCCGGGGGGGCCACATGGGCTGCATGGGGTAGGAGCCAACCCCTGGAGGGCTGGGCGCCCCCCCTTGGGCCCATGCGCCTAGGGTTGGGGGGGGGAACCCTAGAGGGGGCGCCCCCCTTGCTTGGGGGGCAAGTCCCCCCTCCCTGGCCGCCGCCCCCCCTCTAGATCCCATCTAGAGGGGCCGGCCCCCCTTGCCCCTTCCCCTATAAATAGAGGGGTGAGGGGAGGGCTGAACAACTAAGCCAAGGCGCAGCCCCTCCCCTCCCCAACACCTCTCCTCCTCCGTACGTGCTTGGCGAAGCCCTGTCGGAGTACTGCTACACCAACAACACCATGCCGTCGTGCTGCCGTTGGAGCTGTCTTCCTCAACCTCTCCTTCCTCCTTGCTGGATCAAGACGGAGGAGACGTCGTCCATACCGTACGTGTGTTGAACGCGGAGGTGCTGTCCATTCAGCTCTTGGTCATCGGTGATCTGGATCACGACGAGTACGACTCCATCATCACCATCCCTTGAACGCTTCCGCACTCGATCTACAAGTGGTATGTAGATGCAAACTCACTCCCTTGACTCGTTGCTTAGATGAACTCATAGATGGATCTTGGTGAAACCGTAGGAAAATTTTTAATTTTCTGCAACGTTCCCCAACAGTGGCATCATGAGCTAGGTCTATGCATAGTTCTCTATTGCACGAGTAGAACATAATTTTGTTGTGGGCGTAGATTTTGTCAACTTGCTTGCCGCTACTAGTCTTATCTTGCTTCAGCGGTATTGTGGGATGAAGCGGCCCGGACCAACCTTACACGTACGCTTACGTGAGACCGGTTCCACCGACTAACATGCACTAGTTGCATAAGGTGGCTGGCGGGTGTCTGTCTCTCCCACTTTAGTTGAAGCGGATTCGATGAAAAGGGTCCTTATGAAGGGTAAATAGAAGTTGACAAGATCACGTTGTGGTTATTCGTAGGTAAGAAAACGTTCTATAGTTGTAAGATGGAGGAAAATAGTTCTGTCAGTGAGCACATACTCAAAATGTCTGGGTTGCACAACCGCCTGTCCCAGCTGGACATTAACCTCCCAGATGAGGCGGTCATTGACAGAATCCTTTAGTCGCTCCCACCAAGCTACAAGAGCTTTGTGATGAACTACAATATGCAGGGGATGGTGAAGACCATTCCTGAAGTATTTTCAATGCTGAAGACAGCAGAGGTTGAAATCAAGAAAGAACATCAAGTGTTGATGGTCAATAAGACCACTAAGTTCAAGAAGGGCAAGGGTAAGAAGAACTTCAAGAAGGACGGCAAAGATGTTGCCGCACCCGGTAAGCCAGTTGCCGGGAAGAAGTCAAAGAATGGACCCAAGCCTGAGACTGAGTGCTTTTATTGCAAGGGGAAGGGTCACTGGAAGCGGAACTGCCCCAAATACTTAGCGGATAAGAAGGCCGGCAACACCAAAGGTATATTTGATATACATGTAATTGATGTGTACCTTACCAGTACTCGTAGTAACTCCTGGGTATTTGATACCGGTGCCGTTGCTCATATTTGTAACTCACAGCAGGAGCTGCGGAATAAGCGGAGACTGGCGAAGGACGAGGTGACGATGCGCGTCGGGAATGGTTCCAGGGTCGATGTGATCGACGTCGGCACGCTACCTCTACATTTACCTACGGAATTAGTTTTGAACCTTAATAATTGTTATTTGGTGCCAAGTTTGAGCATGAACATTGTATCTGGATCTCGTTTAATACGAGATGGCTACTCATTTAAATCCGAGAATAATGGTTGTTCTATTTATATGAGAGATATGTTTTATGGTCATGCCCCGATGGTCAATGGTTTATTCTTAATGAATCTCGAACGTAGTGTTACACATATTCATAGCGTGAATACCAAAAGATGTAAAGTTGATAGCGATAGTCCCACATACTTGTGGCACTGCCGCCTTGGTCACATTGGTGTCAAGCGCATGAAGAAGCTCCATGCTAATGGACTTTTGGAGTCTCTCGATTATGAATCATTTGACACATGCGAACCATGCCTCATGGGCAAGATGACCAAGACTCCGTTCTCCGGAATAATGGAGCGAGCGGCCAACTTGTTGGAAATCATACATACCGATGTGTGCGGTCCAATGAGCGTTGAGGCTCGGGGAGGATATCGTTATGTTCTCACTCTCACTGATGACTTGAGTATATATGGGTATGTCTACTTAATGAAACACAAGTCTGAGACTTTTGAAAAGTTCAAGGAATTTCAGAATGAGGTAGAGAATCAACGTGACCAAAAGATAAAATTCTTATGATCGGATCGTGGAGGAGAATATTTAAGTCACGAATTTGGTACACACTTAAGAAAATGTGGAATCGTTTCACAACTCACGCCGCCTGGAACACCTCAGCGAAACGGTGTGTCCGAACGTCGTAATCGCACTCTATTGGATATGGTGCGATCTATGATGTCTCTTACCGATTTACCGCTATCATTTTGGGGATACGCTCTAGAGACAGCTACATTCACTTTAAATAGGGCACCGTCTAAATCTGTTGAGATGACACCGTATGAATTATGGTTTGGGAAGAAACCTAAGCTGTCGTTTCTAAAAGTTTGGGGATGCGATGCTTATGTCAAGAAACTTCAACCTGAAAAGCTCGAACCCAAGTCGGAAAAATGCGTCTTCATAGGATACCCTAAAGAAACCATTGGGTATACCTTCTACTTAAGATCCGAGGGCAAGATCTTTGTTGCCAAGAACGGATCCTTTCTGGAAAAGGAGTTTCTCTCGAAAGAAGTAAGTGGGAGGAAAGTAGAACTCGATGAAGTACTACCTCTTGAACGGGAAAGTAGTGCAGCTCAGGAAAATGTTCCTGTGATGCCTACACCAACTGAAGAGGAAAATAATGATGATGATCAAGGTACTTCGGATCAAGTTGCTACTGAACTTCGTAGGTCCCCAAGGACACGTTCCGCACCAGAGTGGTACGGCAACCCTGTCCTGGAAATCATGTTGTTAGACAACGGTGAACCTTCGAACTATGAAGAAGCGATGGCGGGCCCAGGTTCCAACAAATGGCTAGTAGCCATGAAATCCGAGATAGAATCCATGTATGAAAACAAAGTATGGACTTTGACTGACTTGCCCGATGATCGGCGAGCGATAGAAAACAAATGGATCTTTAAGAAGAAGACGGACGCGGATGGTAATGTCACCATCTATAAAGCTCGACTTGTCGCTAAGGGTTATCGGCAAGTTCAAGGGATTGACTACGATGAGACTTTCTCTCCCGTAGCGAAGCTTAAGTCCATCCGAATCATGTTAGCAATTGCCGCATACTATGATTATGAGATATGGCAGATGGACGTCAAAACGGCATTCCTTAACGGGCATCTTAAGGAAGAACTGTATATGATGCAGCCGGAGGGTTTTGTCGATCCTAAGAATGCTAACAAAGTATGCAAGCTCCAACGATCCATTTATGGACTGGTGTAAGCATCTCGGAGTTGGAACATTCGCTTTGATGAAATGATCAAAGCGTTTGGGTTTATGCAGACTTATGGAGAAGCCTGCGTTTACAAGAAAGTGAGTGGGAGCTCTGTAGCATTTCTCATATTATATGTAGATGACATACTTTTGATGGGAAATGATATAGAATTCTTGGACAGCATTAAGGCCTACTTGAATAAGTGTTTTTCAATGAAGGACCTTGGAGAAGCTGCTTATATATTAGGCATCAAGATCTATAGAGATAGATCGAGACGCCTCATAGGTCTTTCACAAAGCACATACCTTGATAAGATTTTGAAGAAGTTCAAAATGGATCAGTCCAAGAAGGGGTTCTTGCCTGTATTGCAAGGTGTGAGATTGAGCTCGGCTCAATGCCCGACCACGGCAAAAGATAAAGAAGAGATGAGCGTCATCCCCTATGCCTCAGCCATAGGATCTATTATGTATGCCATGCTATGTACCAGACCTGATGTAAACCTTGCCGTAAGTTTGGTAGGAAGGTACCAAAGTAATACCGGCAAGGAACACTAGACAGCAGTCAAGAATATCCTAAAGTACCTGAAAAGGACGAAGGACATGTTTCTCGTTTATGGAGGTGACGAAGAGCTCGTCGTAAAGGGTTACGTCGACGCTAGCTTCGAAACAGATTTGGATGACTCTAAGTCACAAACCGGATACGTGTATATGTTGAATGGTGGAGCAGTAAGCTGGTGCAGCTGCAAGTAGAGCTTCGTGGCGGGATCTACATGTGAAGCGGAGTACATGGCAGCCTCGGAGGCAGTGCATGAAGCAATTTGGGTGAAGGAGTTCATCACCGACCTAGGAGTCATACCCAATGCGTCGGGGCCGATCAAACTCTTCTGTGACAACACTGGAGCTATTGCCCTTGCCAAGGAGCCCAGGTTTCACAGGAAGACCAGGCACATCAAGCGTCCTTTCAACTCCATCCGTGAAAACGTTCAAGATGGAGACATAGATATTTGCAAAGTACATACGGATCTGAATGTCGCAGATCCGTTGACTAAACCTCTCTCGCGAGCAAAACATGATCAACACCAGAACTCTATGGGTGTTCGATTCATCACAATGTAACTAGATTATTGACTCTAGTGCAAGTGGGAGTGTTGGAAATATGCCCTAGAGGCAATAATAAAAGCATTATTATTATATTTCCTTGTTCATGATAATTGTCTTTTATTCATGCTATAATTGTATTATCCGGAAACCGTAATACACGTGTAAATACATAGACCATAACATGTCCCTAGTGAGCCTCTAGTTGACTAGCTCGTTGGTCAACAGATAGTCATGGTTTCCTAACTATGGACATTAGATGTCATTGGTCAACATATTTCCTTGCAGTCGGCTGGCCGAGTCCCTGGTGATCGCAGCTGAGAGGCGGCTCCTTGACCGGGTTGTGGCGATGGCCGGCAAGCAGCCAGAGATGTCGCCCGACCCCAAGGAGTTGGAAGCTGAGGGTTCGTTCAAGCCGGCTAAAGAAACAAAGAGGATACCTTTGGACCCGGAGCACCCGGAGAGGCACGCTGTCATAGGTGCAAACCTAGAAAGCAAATAGGAAGGCGAGCTCGTCGATTTCCTCCATGAGAATCGAGACATCTTTGCATGGTCCCCTAAAGACATGCCAGGTGTACCGACGGAATTCGCCAAGCACAAGTTACATGTCTGATCTAATGTGAAGCCCGTCAGGCAGCCCTTGCACCGCCTGTCAAAAGAGAAAAGAAGAGTTGTTGGAGAAGAGATAGCCCGACTCCTAGCGGCCGGCTTCATTATGGAGGTGTTCTTTCCAGAATGGATGGCGAACCCGGTCCTAGTGTTGAAGAAGAACAAGCAGTGGCGAATGTGTATCGACTACACAAGCCTCAACAAAGCTTGCCCCAAAGATCCATTTGCTCTGCCAAGAATTGATCAGGTGATAGACTCCACAGCCGGATGCGAGCTGTTGAGTTTCTTAGATGCATATTCAGGATATCACCAGATCAAGCTGAACCCGGCAGACAGACTGAAGACTGCCTTCATCATGCCGTTTGGAGCCTTCTGCTACCTGACTATGACGTTCGGCTTGAGGAATGCCGGCGCCACCTTTCAGCGTTGCATGCAGAAGTGTCTCCTCAAGCAACTCGGCAGAAATGCCCACGTCTATGTGGATGATGTGGTAGTGAAGACGGAAAAGCGGGGAACATTGTTGGAAGATCTCCAAGAAACCTTTGAGAATCTGCGCCGATTCCAGATCAAGCTCAATCCGGAGAAGTGCGTCTTCGGAGTACCAGCCGGCCAGCTCCTTGGCTTCCTGGTCTCTGAACGCGGCATAGAGTGCAACCCTGTAAAGATCAAAGCCATCGAGAGGATGGCAGTCCCCCACCGACTGTTAGATGTGCAGAAGTTCACCGGCTGCTTGGTGTCCATCAGCCGATTCATCAGTCGGCTGAGCGAGAAGGCTCTCCCTTTGTACCAACTAATGAAGAGGACCACCTTTTTTGAGTGGAACCACAAGGCAGATGAAGCATTTCTTGAGTTGAAGAAGATGTTGACTACTCCCCCTGTGCTGGCGGCTCTGACTCCCAAAGAGCCTATGCTCCTATACATTGCCGCCACCAACCGGGTAGTCAGCACAGTTATCGTAGTCGAACGCAAGGAGGAAGGCAAGGCGCTCCCTGTCCAGAGACCGGTATATTACCTGAGCGAGGTACTGTCGACCTCCAAGCAGAACTACCCCCACTACCAAAAGATGTGCTACGGCGTGAATTTCACCACCAAGAAGTTGAAGCCTTACTTTCAAGAACATCCAATCACTGTGGTTTGCACCGCTCCACTGGCCGAGATCATCGGAAGCCGTGATGCTTCAGGCCGAGTAGCCAAGTGGGCCATAGATCTGGCTACCTACACCATCTACTACCAACCCCACACCGCCATCAAGTCACAAGCACTGGCCGACTTCCTTGTCGACTGGGCCGAGACCCAGTACCTGCCGCCAGCACCTGACTCCACCCATTGGCGAATGCATTTCGATGGCTCCAAGATGCGCACCGGCCTGGGAGCCAGCGTCGTCCTTACCTCCCCCAAAGGCGACAAGCTCAAGTACGCACTGCAGATCCACTTCGCCGCCTCCAACAACGTTGCCGAATACGAGGCGCTCGTTCACGGGCTTCGGCTTGCCAAAGAACTTGGCATCCGCCAGATCCTGTGATACGACGACTCCGATTTGGTGGTCCAGCAGTCATCTGGCGACTGGGACGCCAAAGACGCAAACATGGCAAGCTACCGCTTCCTGGTGCAGCAACTCAGCGGATATTTCGAGGGGTGTGAATTCCTTCACATTCCAAGAAATGACAATGACCAAGCGTACGCCCTGGCACGAGTCGGCTCCACCCGTCAAGCAATACCATCCGGCGTCGCCCTTCACCGCCTCCTCAAGCCGTCTATCAAGCCTTCGCCAGAATCAGACTCCATTTTTGTGCCAGCTCCCCCCGAAGAAGTCGGATCCGACTCAAGAGCACCAGCAGATGGCACAAGAATCCTCACAGACGGCTCCAAAAATACCGCAGTCAAAGCCGGCCCGGGGACTTCAGAACCCGGCCCGGGGACTGCGACAGTCAGCCTAAAGACTTCAGAACTTGGCCCGGGGACTTCATCGACCCGGCAAGCGGCCGTGGATCCCAGCCCGCCGCCTCCCAGCCCAGCCACCCTTGTCCAAGTCGCAATAGTGGCAATCAAAGAAATAGCAGCACCCCCATGGGCCCAGCCCATCCTCAAGTTCCTAGTAAACAGAGAGCTGCCAGCTGATGAAATCCTGGCTCGGCAAGTGCAACACCGAGCGGCAGCCTATACCATAGTCAACAGAGAGCTGGTCAGGCGCAGTGTCACTGGTGTCTACCAATGCTGTGTCGAGGCAGAACAAGGCAAGAAATTCTCAGAGACATCCATGAAGGCGAGTGTGACCATCATGCGGCTTCAAGGGCACTCGTCGCCAAAGCCTTCCGACACGGCTTCTTCTGGCCGACTGCCCTGGAAGAGGCCAAGGAATTAGTCCAAAACTGCAAAGGGTGCCAGATGTTCCGTTCCAAGCCGCTCCAGCTAGCCTCGGCGCTCAAGACCATTCCCATCGCCTGGCCCTTTGCGGTTTGGGGCCTGGACATGGTGGGACCATTCAAGACGGCACGAGGCGGCCTAACTCACCTACTTGTCGCAGTGGACAAGTTCACCAAGTGTATAGAAGCAAAACCCATCAAGAAATTGATTGGTCTGACTGCAGTAACCTTCATCGCCGACATTAAAACTCGGTACGGCATACCACATAGCATCATCACCGACAATGGCACAAATTTTGCCAAAGGAGCCTTGGCCCGTTTCTGCGCAATACAGGGCATCCGACTGCACTTAGCGTCCGTCGCCCATCCGCAGTCAAACGGCCAGGTAGAGCGAGCAAACGGCCTCATCCTATCCGGCATCAAGCCCCGCCTGGTTGAACCACTGGAGCGCTCGGCCGGCTGTTGGCTTGAGGAGCTGCCAACCATCCTCTAGAGTCTGCGCACGACTCCAAACAAGTCAACTGGCTTCACGCCTTTCTTCCTCGTCTACGGTGCTGAAGCCGTCATCCCGACGGACATAGAATTCGACTCCCCGCGAGTCACCATGTACACCGAGGAGGAAGCAGAAGAAGCACATCAAGAAGGCATCGATCTGCTGGAAGAGGGCCGGCTGTTGGCACTCAGTCGGTCCAGCATCTACCAGCAGAGCCTGCGCCGATACTACAACAGGAAGGTCAAGCCAAGATCTTTCCAAGAGGGCGACCTTGTGCTCCGATTGATCCAGCGGACAGCCGGCCAGCACAAGCTGTCGGCACCTTGGGAAGGCCCCTTTATTGTCAGCAAGGTGTTGGGCAATGACTCCTACTACCTGATTGATGCCTAGAAGCCCCGAGCTCGCAAGAGAGACGACTCCGGCAAAGAGTCGGAACGACCATGGAATGCAAACCTCCTCCGAAGATTTTATAGTTGATTTAGTATGTATCACGCTACCCCTTTGTATTAAAGTACCAAGACTTCGGCCCCCCCGAGACGAGCTCGGGGACTGCCCCTTTTGATTATCTGTATGATAAGAATTATGCTTTCAAGTATGCTACTTCTTGCTATGCCGCTTGGTGCCGGGCTCGACTAGTCGGCCCGGGGACTCGCCGTCTGGCGCTATGAAATGTTTCCTGAAGTCGGACAAGTAGTGTGCGGCGCCTAAGGACAAGTAGTGTGCGGCGCCTAAGCCGTCTCCTGTCAGAAGCCGCAGCTCGCAGAGCAACTGATTGATAGGCAGGAGTAAGGATGAATGGGCGTCCACACGAAAAATGGCTAAGGACCTAAAACATCAACATAGCCTAAACCGGCTTCCAGCCCCCTTTTACAAGCCGACTCGCGAGTATTCGGCTTACTGCTTTCTATCTAACTTGTTAAATAAACTCCAAAGAAAGGCAAGTACTTGCTTTCCCCAAAGTAGCCAGGCATCTGGCCCAGCGGTAGTCCGCAGAGCGGTTTGCCAGCTGGCAAAGCGGCAACTAGGGGAAGGCGGCAAAGTAAAAAGCCAAAGGAGCAATAAGCAAGGAAAGATAGAACTCGGATTAATATTTACATAAGCATAGGCCCATTGGCCGAATCTTCAGACAGAAGTTTAAAATACACCCCGGGGATGGAATTGTGCAAATTAACAAGTTCATCAAAGACTTTCTAGAACAGATAAATAAAGCCAGAAGGTAGTCTAAGGAGCAGCAGACGGGTTCGGAGGGTCGGAGGAGACGGCGGTGTCAGGCGCCGGGGGAGTCGGCTGGGCAGTCTCAGCTTGATCGCCGCCAGCGGCAGTCGGCCCGGTCGGACGCGGCTCGTTGCTAGAGGCACGGTCAAGCTGAGGCTGGTCGCCCGCTCCGCCCTCTGGCACCTCCGTCTCGCCTTCGTCCTCCGCCTCGCCTTCTTCCTCGGTGCTGGAGTCAATCACCTCCGCCGAGTCCTCGCCATATTCCGGGTTCATCCCGAACCACTCTGGCGGCACTTCCTCGCCGCCTTCAGCCCGCTCGGGGACGAAGACACTGGTGTCCGTGTACTCGGCGATGGCCGCCGCACACTCGACAAGGGCGCCCTCCACAGCCTCCAGCTCGGCCTGGGCCTCTGACCGGAACGCGGCCAGACGGTCCAGGTCCAGCCTCGGATACCACGCCTTGACGAGCTCCAAGGCCCGGCGCGCTCCGGCCCGGGCCGAGGAACCCTTCCAGGCCTCAAGACGGCCGGCTGCGACCTCCAACAAGTCGGCAGTTCGGCTGGCGGTGCGCAGAGCCGGCATGTCTGGCCACAGGGCGGCAACTGCCTGGGCGCCGGCACGCTGAAGCCGGCGCATCCGCCGGTGGGCCGGACGAAGACGGGCCTCGATGCTCAGAAGCTGCTCATCGACGGTCAAGGGAGCGTTGGCAGCAATCTCCTTGCCGTTTGCCCTTCGCGCCTCACGATCAACCTCGATGGCCAGAGGGACTGCCTGCGAGTGGCCAGGGAAGAAGTCTGCCAAGACAAAAAAGAAGTGAGTCGAGAAAACCAGAAATCGGCTCGACCTATAGTCGGAAAATCAAAGAAAGAAAGCTCACCATCGATGATATCCTCAATCTCGTGGAAGCCGGAGGTCAGCATCGCCTCCTTGTCGGTCCAGGAGGAGCGCTCGCTCTCGAACTCGGCCAAGAGAGCAGCCTCCTTCTTCTCGGCCTCGTCCTGCGTCTTCTTGAGCAGCTCCTTCTGCTCGGCCAGCTGCGCAGTAAGCAGATCGCGCTCCGCAGCGAGCTTGCTGCACTCCTCCCCCTTGACGCGCAAGGCGGTGTTAACTTCACCCAGCTGCTCCTGAAGAGTAGCGTTGGCCCCTGAAGAACGAAAGAAAGAGACAAATAAGTCATCAGCAAAGAAGGTCGCCGGGAAGATCCGGCCCGACCGCTCAGCAGTCGGCCCGAATCTCGGGGACTACAGCCCGCGGGTGCACCAGCGCGCCCCCGCGAAGAAAGAAGAACAAGAAAGGAGACATCGAAGTCATCAAGAAGGAAGGTCGCCGGGAAGATCCGGCCCGACCGCTCAGCAGTCGGCCCGAATCTTGGGGACTACAGCCCGCGGGTGCGCCAGCACGCCCCCACACAGAAGAGGAAAAGAACTTACTCCGGCTTTCCGTCAAGTCGGCAGTCCGCTTGCTCAACTCCTCAACATTGCGGTTGAAGGCAGTGGCGCGGATGTCGTGATACTCCTGCAAACAAAGATTTCAGACAAACTAAGTACTTAGAACTCGCCAGAGGGAGTTCCGAGCCGCCTGCTCAGCAGCCGGCCCGGAACTCGGGGACTACACCCAGTGGGTGCGCTGGCGCGCCCCCACAGAGAAAAACAAGAATCAAAAAGAAGAATGAAACATACTCGGACGGCCGTCTGCGCTGCCAGATGTGCCCTGGTGCAAGTTTGAAGGGCGTCACCTTCAGCGCGCAGCTTCGCCTGAACGTCCAGAAGCGCTTGATTCAGCGGCCCAGTGCCGCCTCCGCGCAACCACCCGATGGGCGCGGCGCTTGTCGCCTCGGCATCTAGGGTTGCCGAGCTGGCGGCGCCGGTCTCCCGAGGTCGCGGCGCCGAGGTCACCCTCTCAAGACGATGGCGCACCGGCGAGGCGACTTGGAGAAGCAGCCTCGCCTCGGACTCGTCCGTGGTCGGCGGCTCTGGCGGACCCGCCGACTGTTTGCCGTGCGATCTCCCAGACGGCGGTGGAGGCGGCGGTGGCGGCACGAGAGTGTCCGACATGGAGGCCTCGCCGCTCTCTTTCTCCATGACGAGAGTCTCGGTGCCGGTTTCTCC
>NC_041393.1:182775654-182778203 GCF_002162155.2 Triticum dicoccoides | reverse complement strand
CTGCGCCGACTGGTGACGCACGGCCTCCTCGGCTCGCTGCCTTGCTGCGGCAGTAGCCTCGGCCTCCTCCAGCTTTTTCTGGGCGGAGGCAGCCGCCTTCTTGGCCTCCGCCTTCTCCAGACGGTCGGCCTCCTCCTCGTCACGCTTCTCCCGCGCGTTTCGCTCCGTCGCCTCCCGGAGGTCGGCGGCGGGGTCGACCCGCCGAGTATTGGCAGACGTCTCTGCCGACCCCATGATGGAGGGGACGGCGACTCTCTCAAGGGAAAGGGGGGCCCTGAAGAAGAATGGGAGGAGTATAAAAGAAGACTCGGACAAGATTCACCGAAGAAAAATAAAAAGCGTAAAACTCACGCAGAGACTAGCGGTGGCCTTCTCACTTCCCTACGGAAGCGGTTGGCCTTCGCGGCCGCCTCCTCCCGTTTGGTCATGGCGGCCGCCCCCTTGAACTTCTTCAACTTGCCGCCGGGCGCACTCGGCCCGGCGTGACGCCTCTTTGCGCCACCTTGGCCAGCCACGCCAGCGGAGGAGCCTACGCCCGAGGGGCCGACCCTTAGCTGATGGCGCGGGGCGACTTCCCCTCCGCCGTCGTCCTCAGGCCAGTCGACGAAGGTGGCCGAGAGCCTGAGGCCACTTCCCGCCCCTCCTCCTCCGCCTTCGGCGTCGGCTTCCATCGCCGCCGTCCCCAAGTCGGGGTCGTCGACGTCGCTCTCCGCACGATCGGGGACGAACTCGCGGGGCTGTCTCGTGGCGCCGGCTGCAGGCTGCATGAGGGGGTTCTAGCTCAGAAGAAACCAACGAGAATCAGAAATCGGATTTGGCCGCAAAGAAGACAAAGCAACATGGAGGTGCGACTTACCACTGGTGGGGGGTTGTCGCGCGAGTACGGCTCCTTGCCGAACCGCCAGTCCTCCACGAACTCGCAGTTCACGATATGGTTCACCATGTTTGCCACCTCCGTGCGGGTCATCTGCTTGGTGCTCATCCGACTTGGGTCTCGGAGGCCGCTCATCTGACAGATCAGGTGAGGCCGGCCTTGGAGCGGGAGAACTCGGCGCGCCACGAAGGCGGCCAGCAAGTCGGCCCCGACGAGGCCCTCCGACTGCGTCAAGACTCGGAGTCGCGCTACGGCGGCGGCTCCGGCGGGAGTCAGCGTCTTGACTCGATGAGACCAGCTGGGGAGCCTCCCAGCTTGCGGGCCGGCTTCGTAAGGCGGCAGATTAACCCAGTCACCGTCAGAGGCAAGGTTCTTCACATAGAAGTATGAGCGCTGCCACATCTTCACCGACTTGATCAGCGAGATGGAAGGGAAGGGGTTGTCGGCCGTCGAGCGCTGCATCGCGATGTAGGCACCGCACTGAGCTGGCACGCCGGCGACATGTGTGCCGAGCTTAGAAGAGAAGAATTCTCCCCACAGCTCGATGGTGGGGAGAACACCGAGGAAACCTTTGCACAGAGTGGGGAAGGCGGACAGCAGCACCACCATATTCGGGGTGAGGTGGTGCGGCTGGAGGCCATGAAACTCCAAGAACGAGCAGAAGAAGCCGCTCGCTGGCAGCCCCAGACCGCGCATGAGGTGCGAGCGGAAGATGACTCGCTCGCCCTCCTCCGGCGCCGGCGATATCTCCCTCACCGGCGCGGTGCGGACTCGCACGAGGTGTGCGCCGGGGAGGCGGCGCGTCTTGCGGAGGAAGTCAATAAGGTCGTCATCGACCACCGAGCCGTCCCACGCGCCGGAACGCACGACCGGAGCCGCGGCAACGGAGGAAGAGCTCATCGCTGGCTGGTGCGGTGTGGTTCTTCTCGCCGGCGGCAGGAAGGAGAGAGGAAGCAAGAGGAAGCGGGGGTCGGGGGAGATGGGCGCGCGTGCTATGCCACTCCACTCCCTCCCCCTACTTATAGCCTTAGAGGCTGAGAAGCCGAGGGGGCGGGCGTGGGATTAACCGCGCTCAGAGCCCCACGTCGCCCCACGATTTACCCCACGAAGTTACTGCGCGCAGTAACGGCGTAGGAAGCCTAACCGTTCGCACGGCCGCAGCGGATCCGTTCGCGTGCCGAGGCGCGGTAGTGGTGGGCCCCGCCTGACAACCCGTCCCGTCGCGCGCATGGGCCGGCAGACTGTCCCTGCCGCGTGGCGCCACGCGATAGGGCCGCGGCGGGCGGCAGCAGGGAAGCTTATCAGGCACGCCGCCTGGTCCCCGCCACAACTTTTGAGCTCTCCACAGAGCGGGATGGCCCTCTGCGACTCCGACTCCGAATAGTCGGCCCAGAGGAAGACGGCAAGCGAAGCCCAGAATCCACCTTCGGAAGAGTGAAACTGTTGAGGCCCCCCGATGAGTCGCTCTCGGAGCCTCACCAGCTTCGGGGACTACTGTCAGAGTAATGGGCCACGGGTAGGCTAACCCGAGCCCCAGGACCTTTCAAGACATCGGGGCAGGCCACGCCCCTCAAAGCCGAGTCTCAGAAGGCGACTCCCAGATGAGCCGAGTCTCAGATGGCGACTCCCAGATGAGCCGAGTCTCAGATGACGACTCCCAGATGAGCCGAGTCTC
>NC_041393.1:182733189-182774921 GCF_002162155.2 Triticum dicoccoides | reverse complement strand
GAGGGGCCAACATGGACTCCCAGATGAGCTGAGTCTCAGATGGCGACTCCCAGATGAGCCGAGTCTCACATGGCGACTCCCAGATGAGCCGAGTCTCAGATGGCGACTCCCAGATGAGCCGAGTCTTAGATGACGACTCCCAGATGAGCCGACTCCCGGCCAGCGACTTCCAGGAAAGTTGACTACGGAGAGTCAGCCCACGACGCTACACTCATTTCGATAGGCAAGGCGGGTACGACCACGGTGTGGCCGTCACCTCCTGCTTGCGAGGGGCCAACATGGCTACAGTGTGCCGTACCGCCGGAGATCTCCAGCGTGGCCCGACACTATTGCCATGCCAGCCCTGACCTCAGCCACAACGAGCGGCGTACTGTGGCCATGATGGCCTACCTGTACGGCCCAGAGACGGCGGACCCACCTGATAGTGAGAACATAGAAGACGGCAGATACGCCCCGAAGGCGGCCCCATGGGAGTCGGCTCCCCAGAGTCGGCCAGCCTCTCCTACGGGTCCCACGCGCCATTAACCAGACAAGATGGGGAGTAACGACAGTGATCGCCCGATAGACAGCAGCACTGTTGCCATGACCCAATGACCATGCCTGCGTCATCAGAAGCACGACTAAGTGCCGGACTCGCCGGCGGGGCCCGCGAGTCGGCGGGCCCCAGCAGTCGGCGGAGAAGACGGCGGCCTATGAGACAGACGGCTGGGATCCGCGCCCAGCCGGATTACCATTGTACCCCCGGGGGGTAGGCTTATATAAATCCCCCGGGGCACCCATGCAAAGGGTTCGCATCCATTAGCCTTAGACCAGATCGTATAGGAAGAAGAGAGCTAGCCTTGCCTCCTTCTACCTCCAGAATACAGCTCTAGGAGCAACCTTGTAGTCACTACGCCTTAGTGATCATGCGGAGACCCCGCAGAGCAGCAGTAGGGGTGTTATCTTCTCGGAGAGCCCCGAAGCTGGGTAAGATTCACCGGCGTGCATGCCTTCGCCTAATCCCGTTTCCTGGCACCGGCGACGTTCTACTCGCTCCCACTATGATAAGCCATCCTTTGGCATATGTCGCACCCAACCCCCGATAGCTCATTTGCGCTTCGTTCGCACACAATTGATGCACTATCCGCGCTCATTATACCTGGGGGCTTCTTTAACAGAAGCTTATTTATACGGGCCTCGTGCCCAAGACATGCGTCACACTTCCGCATGTACCTTTTATTCACCATTATATGCATCGATATGACTTAAGTTTTGGCCAAGCTGGGTTGCCTGGCTCCTGTGCTTACCCCTACGTTCCCGATTGTTCGGCTAGGTGGTAAAGGGAGCACCTCTGCGATTGTTACTGCCGGGTCAGCCGGATGTGTACCTTAGACTGGGTGAAGCCGAAAGCTAGCGTTCTTAAGGGAATACGGTCGGTGAACTAAAAGATGTTTTTTACCTTGTTTATTTATCCGCCCCCGGATGCTTTCCTGCTTTTTTCGCAGTTCGGACATGCACTTTAGGGCATGCCTCCCAGGGAAAGGAACCCCTAACGGAACTATTCTCCCTGGAAGATGTTTCTTACTAACCATGTAATATAACATAACTAGTTGGGCACTTGTCTGATAAAGCACTAATGACCCCTACACCTGGTCTCCATGCATTCCCCGGTTCTTACATAACCGAGAGGGTATTCGGACACACTCCGGACTATCAGGTCCCGAGGTTGAAGTGAAAAGGTCCGCCATGACAAACGATCTACAATCCGGCTAGAAGGCATTTTACATGTCATTTTCAATTACATAGTCAATTTGACTGGGTATATTCCTCTTCAATACCATCCAACAGGCTGTCTAGTTTATAGTCCTGTTGGGAATATTTTGTGGCCAACTCTACCTGGCCGTACACTAAACTGACAGGGATCTCCTTCCCGTCGGGCCCCATAGGTCCGACCTTGGCCATATGGTTGGGGTCAGCCTTCATGTACCGCGTCTTCACCATGGCCCAGGCTTCCCTGGCACCTTGACGGGAGGCTGATATCTTCCATAATCGGAAGCGCCACCGCGCTCCCTTCAGCTTCTCTACAAGCTCTCCAAGGCCTTCGGGCACGGCGACGGATGGCCACAAGGCCTGGGCGACGCCTTGCATCACCTGCCGAACTCGTTCGTGCAGTTGTGAGAGCTCGGGAAGAAGGTCACCCATAGAACCGGGCATTTCCTCCGCAGGTCGACCTGTCAGCATACCTACAGACATAACTCTGTCAATTCGACTTCCTCGCCGAACTCTTCTTTTCATAGTTCGTTCAAGCACTTACTGAACATGCCGCGTCGAAGCCGCCGATTCTCCTTCACAGAGTCCGACAGCTGAGCACGAACATACTTTAGTTCCTCGCCCAACTGGGTGTTGGCATCTTGAAGCTTGTTCTTCTCTTGCCTCACCCTCGTAAGCATGCTCTCGCCGGCCTTTAACTGGCGCAAGAGTTGCTGCTTGTCCGGATCCACTCCGGCGCCATCTGCACCGGTATTGTCAGAATTGCACACATGCCGCACTTCACAACATACTTATCTTTCGAAGCGTATATTACCAGAGGGGGTCTTAGTGGCCTTCCCTATTGTGGCTAGTGCGGCCTCAAGTTGGGCCTTGCACTCTTCCAGCTCCTGGGATAGTTGGGTATTCTTTTCTGTAAGATCCTGCATAACAAATGATCCTTAAATCAGTTGTTCTAACTGTTTCAAGTCTCGGGGGCTACTGACATATATAACCATCAAATTTTCTCACCCGTATGTCTTTTACATACTACTCTGTGGCTCTGGCTAGACCTTTGAGCGGCACGGAGGTACGCATCTCCCGTATTAAAGGCGTCCAACGCCTCTTGGAAAAAACAAGCGTCACAAAGAACAGTACGGCGACGCCTGTGGTTCATGGCACTCTCCACCTCGGAATTGGTGGCAGATAGCCCGTTCGCGTCCTTTGTCGGAGGAGCGTCCGGTGCACGCCCCGTGTTCGCCCCTGCCTCCGGACCCGGCCTTGAAGCCTGGCCGGTGGATATAGTCCGGCGGGCGCTCTTCTTCCTAAAGAGAACATGAGCGTTAGTATGCCTTGAGGGCATGAACCCTAGGCATTAAAGTTGCATGCCGTACCATTGCGTCGGCGTCTCAATCCGGTTCACACTTCTTTTTAGCCCGCTGGGCCTCGATGACCCTTGTTGGCTAGCCACCGCGGGCTCGTCCCTCCGCCTCAAGGATTTCCCCTGCGAAAAACGCCATTGGTATACGGCGATCAAAAATAAGCACGGATGGATCCTCTGGAAAGTACTGGGACTTCGGTCTCGGTTACCTTTGAGGCTGGAAGTAGTCCAGGATAATCGGCCGTAATGGCCACCAAGGTGTTGTCCTTGCTCAATTGATGAAACACCCCATCAATCAGCTCCACACATAAGTCCGGGTCCTCTTGGGAGTCCGGGTCGAGGGATCGTTCCGGGTCCTCGGGTTGTGGAGGAGGGCTGTTTATCTCCTTTACAGTCTGGCGTAGCTCCTATGTTGAAATTGCTAGACTAAGAACTTAACTATGGGAATGTGAAAACGGATGGGCAAGTGAAATTGTTCGCTTACCCAGCTTGGAGGATTGTGCATTGAAAATCCGCCCCGTGGGTCGACGCGGAGGAATTCCTCCTCTTCTCCCTTGTACAAAGCGGAAAAGATCTTCATTAGAGTGGCAGCCGAATCCGGCCCCTTGCGGCCGCACCGGGTGGCGTCGTCCTCCCCGTTGAAATCCCACATGGGGTGGCCTCTGTACTGAAGCGGCTGCACCCCCCGCATAATGCATGTGGCCATCACTTCGATCATGGTCAGTCCGGAATGAGCTAACAACCTTATCTGGCTCATCAGGTAAAGGACGTCCCTGTCATCTTCCTTCTGAGGGCTCCGTGGGCGCCAGCTCAGGTGCTTCTTCAAGGGAGCATTATCAAACTCAGGGAGGCTAATCCGTACAGGGTCCGGCAGGGGGACGTCTTCTATGTAAAACCATTCTGAAGGCCAGTCTTCGGACGCCTTCTTTGGGGTTCCGGATAGATATCTGGTCCCGACGATGCGCCATAGTTTGGCTCCGCCCACTTGATATATCAACCCCTTCTGAGAACAGGGCACGAGGCAGAACAACTTCTTCCACAGCGTGAAATGGGCCTCGATGCCCAAAAACAGCTCGCAAAGGGCTACAAAGCCTGCAATATGCAATATGGAGGCGGGCGTAAGGTTGTGTAACTGGAGGCCATATAACTCCAGAAGCCCCCGGAGAAACGGATGACTTGGGAATCCGAGCCCTCTTATTAAATAAGGGACAAGGCATACCCGCTCTCCTTTGGAGGGATTGGGAACGCTCTCCGCTTGCTCTCGACCATTATAAGTGGCAATCCCGGCTCGAACTGGGACCATGTAAGCTAGGGAGAGAAGCCCCTTGGTTTGGAGCGCTACTAGCTCGCTGTGCGGGACGGAACACCTCTCCCAATCTCCAGGCTGAGGGCTGGGGGGCGAGAGGAGGAGCTGCGTTGACCGGCCATGATGGAATGGATCTCTGTCGAATGCGCTCCGATGAATGCTCGCGGAGAGAAGATGGTGTGATTCGGATCTAAATCCCCGCCTCTTTTATAGGCGCCCCCTTGGCTCAGCTAGGGGGGGAAATGAAAAAAAACTTGTCTTTTCACATTCTTTTGACACGTGGAAGATGGCCATTATTGGGCGCAGAAGCCAAGGAGCGCAACACTTATCAGAAGCCGGACACTGTTCAACAGGTATATGGGATTTGGAGAAGAACCCGCCTTGCAATGCCGAAGACAAATCTACGCGCCGGACTCATCGTCATTTGAAGCCTGGTTCGGGGGCTACTGTGGGAGTCCTGGATTAGGGGGTGTCCGGATGGCCGGACTATAACCTTTGGCCGGACTCCCGGACTATGAAGATACAAGATTGAAGACTTCGTCCCGTGTCCGGATGGGACTTTCCTTGGCGTGGAAGGCAAGCTTGGCGATACGATATTTAGATCTCCTCCCATTGTAACTGACTCTGTGTAACCCTAGCCCTCTCCGGTGTCTATATAAACCAAAGAGGTTTAGTCCGTGGGACGAACAACAATCATACCATAGGCTAGCTTCTAGGGTTTAGCCTCTCTAATCTCGTGGTAGATCAACTCTTGTACTACCCATATCATCAATATTAATCAAGCGGGAGTAGGGTTTTACCTCCATCGAGAGGGCCCGAACCTGGGTAAAAACATCGTGTCCCTTGTCTCCTGTTACCATCCGCCTAGACGCACAGTTTGGGACCCCCCTACCCGAGATCCGCCGGTTTTGACACCGACAGTCGCGCTCGTCGCGTAGCGCCTGGCACAGCAAGACACCATCGACATAATCACCCATGTCTACGCGGAAATCGTCCACAAGGACTACTACATGCAAGAGGAGGACGATAGGACGCTGGCCTTCTTGGACCACAGGGCAACCTTGGACGACACTGTTCAGAAGCACGTTGAGCTCGCCGCCAAGGCCACTGCTCCTGACACGTCGGTTAGTGACCCGACGCACTAGGGCGTGAGGATGTCGTTGATGTATCCGTATGTATTTTTTTCTTTCCGTCAAATCCATGTAGTAGTATATGATACTACAGTAATTATCTTACCTTTCGCATCAACTTCATAATTTTCGTATGTACTCCATGCATGAACGGCGCCAGAACCAAAATTCTCATTACTCTAGGCAAAATCGTTATTTTCTATCTATCGATCGCGCCGTGGAGCAGAACCAAATTTTACAAGTTACGAGTTCAAAAGGAAAAGCCTGCCGTGTTCGCGTCGCACCCCCACACGGTTTGTCCGGCACGCCGCTCAAGCGGGAATGCGTGCGGTGTTGCATTTTCACTTACAAGTGGGACCGCAGTTGAGCAAACCGACTATCGGCAAACCCCCACCCCGCCCACCGCGCGTTGGCTGAGAAAACAGGAGGGAGAAGAGATGGTTGTAGCACGGACTCCAAGAAAATTGGTGTCGGATGGGACTCGTGTTGGTGGCGTGTGCCGTACTGCTAGACGTGAATGCTAGTTATGGCCCATGCCAACCCACTATATCGAGCCTATATCGAGGTACGTAGAACAAATTTCTTGCAGTCCATGCTCAGCCCTCCTCTTTCTCTCTTCTCAGCCAGCCAGCGGATGTGCGGAGCCCATCGTTTGTTTGCTCACATGAGGCCCCACATGTCAGTGAAAACGCAAGAGGACCCACTGAACCTGCACATCTTTCACCTCAATGTGCTGGTGATGAAAAACAAATCCAAGAAAGATCTTCGGTGGCTGCTTTTGGAGTTACTCAAGAGTAGTAAGATTCTATTTACAGTTTAACCCAATATGCACATCTCGTGGCTTCAACTACCACTCTATTTTCGTTCATGACACGACCTGGATGCTGGATGTCCCACGTGTCGGCAAAAGGAGGAAGAACCCGACCAAATCTTCAGTTGTGCTCTCGGATTAGACTAGTTGTGCTAACTTAAAATTTTTATTGTGTACTCCCTCCGTTCCAAAATACTTGACTTCCATTTGTCCAAAAATGGATGTACCTATATACTAAAACATGTCTAGATACATATATATTTTGACAAATAGAAGGCATGTATTGTGCAACGGAGGGAGTAGAATGGATGCAAGTTTTTGTATTGGGAAGAAGAGTACATCCATATATTGATAGAGCGCAATTTAGTAGATGTTCTATCACTTTTAGCTAGCACAGAGGCTATAGATGAGATTAGTGCACTTGTCGATACTCCTACTTGGTATGCGTGTTGCTGCTTAGATGGAGAGAAAAACGGACCGGAGGGAGTACTAGAATAGAGGCTAGACCTGAGACTAGATGCGAGGAAGCAACATCTACTTCTTTACACTCGAAGAAGAAAGAAGCACGCAAGATCGAGCCTCCGCATATCAACAATGAATGCATCGAGAAGGCACTAATCCAACTTACAGGAGTAGTAAAGTGTATTCTTGTGGTTCTTGTTTTCTTTGGTCTTGCTTTTCTAGTCAAAATTATTGTTGGAGTTCGTGCAAAATGGAGGTCCGTTTTGGGGTCGTGCATTGTAGTTGGCCTTACAAGTGGGACCGCAGTTAAGGAAACCGACTATCGGCAAACCCCCACCTCGCCCGCCGTGCGATGGCTGAGTTAGAGAAACGATGAGGTTGAAGAGATTGCTCTAGCATGGACTCCAAGAAATATGGTGTCAGATGGAAGTCGTGCTGGTGGCGTGTGCCGTACTCCTGGACGTGAATGCTTGTTCTGGCCCATGCCACCCTACTACTCCTACTACTTACTATATAGTACTACTAGTGTCGAGGATTCGAGGTGCTGGTTACGTAGTACAATATGGCTACAGTAAAAACACCTACACAACGCGTGAAGCATGTGAAGCTAGTACAAATAGTGTACCAGTATTGTTGATTGGCCTCATCCGATAACCTGTTGCAATGCACGTACAATTATGTATTTGGAAAATATTTTTTTGCCTCCTCGCACCACTCACTCACAGAAGCGACTCGAAAGCCATTCATAAATTTAGTAAGTTTGTCACAGGCATATCATTTTATTACATACAACAGGTCATCAACCCACATCGACAATGAGGATACATTATAAATACTAAAGTTTTCACCACACAACAAATAACAGGCAATGAAATGAACTTCAACTCAACCATTCCTCGGCGTTGGAAACGCTTGTTTTGAACCACAAGTGATTCTCTGGGACGGGCCATCCATTGTCGATCTGGAGACCAACGCAGGACTGATCATCCAGGCTGAAGCGGCCTACTATATCAGTACCAGGGCAGGGAACCACCCAAATGTCCGAGGTATAGACACAATTGCTTCTCATAAATGGTAGTAACATTGTGTCAATAGCAGTTGGATCGCCTTTCACCAGCATTGGATAGTTTTGTCCAAGGAAGAGCGAGTTTTCTCCAAGACTATCAATTCTGTACCAGGGAGAAGGAGTTGGCGCTAGCACACTAGTATCCATCCCGAATACCATGCAATGGGTGTTGGAATAGGTCCAGAGAGTGCGACCATGGGAGACTACACCTGCTTCCTTAGTAGTAACATCATCAGTGGGCTGTATACACACGAGAAGAGGTGATCCATCGGAATTAGTTGCCAGGTGCCAAATAGTATATGGGCGCTGCTCGTCCTCATGCTCGTGATCATCACCATCGTCATCTCCCCCTTGGTTATAAAAATCTTCAAGTATAGGTGGTGGAATGTTCGGAGGACCTTGGAAACACAAGAAGAAGGTTAATTAGTAAAGGGAAACTTGCTAGACTGCATGCATGTGGATGAAACAATTATAATTACGGTGGAAGACGAACGTACCGAAACAACGATTCCATGCAAAAACAGTGCCACGAGTGGTGGCAGCAAACACAAGGCCGTCGTATTCAATTGCATCACAGTACTCATCCGTGTACAGAAACTGATTTTTGAGCAATATCCATCAAGTCAAACCAGCAAGGACGGCAACAAGCTTGTCGAAGATAGCAACAACTTCATAGTTGTTGTAATTCCAAGAGCGGTTGGGAACTCAAGAAATTGCTATCTTCCGTAGAAGACAATCACCATGATTGTATTTGAACGTGCGTACAATACCGGTGTGCTCAACCTCTGGGCAGTTTGCTGAGATTTTTGGAAGTGGAACCCGGTCACGAGTGTACACATTCACAAGTTCCCACTCGCAGTTGGACCCAATGTAAACAACCCAATCTCCATTTGCGGCATGCCCAAGCCTTGCCCTCAAGCGATGGCATCTTAACATCATACGTATCATTATCAAGCGGCATCAACTTGCACAGGGCGAGGCCTCCGTCGTGACGGCGCCAGTCATTAGGGTCATGGCGAAGAAGATAGGGGAGATCAAACCGCTCCTTGACTCTTGGGTTCCTTGTAATGATGTTATTAGTTGAGTCAAGAATGGGCTTGAACGAACCTGCCATGCTAGCCGAGGTGAGAACGTCGCACCGATCAATGAGTTCCTCCACCACGTCATCTTTCAGATCGGGGCAAGAATAATGGGGTCATTTCCGTCCTGTTCCCTCCATGGAGAAGATGATCGAACAATGGCAGAAGAAAGGGTGAAGGGCTGAAGGAAAATGGAGGAGGGAGAGGAAGAGCGTGCGACAACAGTTCCAAATCAAGAGGGAAAGGCGAAGAGTCAGTGGACGGTTGCCAGTTTGCCACGGTTCACGAAGGGGCGCCCCGACCTACACGTCGGTTCGGAAATACTCCTACTACTCGCCGTCGTCTCACTGATATGTTGGAACGGGACCACATGTCAACGAAACATGGTGTGTAATTTCTCGTGCAAAATGCGATATGGCCGCGTTGGCCCAAGGTGCCGCATTAGTTATCGACCTTTATTTTTTTAATGGCGTGCCGTTCAGTTTTGAAGCACGACTAACTTGTACTGTACGCAGAGAAAATATAAACTACTCTACCACTACTCCACCTCCAGTACTAGTAGTATAAAAAAGATATATAGGCTGGAGCTTCAGCGCTTTCTTGCCAAGGGCTGCCCACTTGCTTCTCACACTACCACCCTCTCTCCAGATCTAAAAAAGACGGCCCCTCTCTCCCTCCTCACCAGTGGTCACAGATCCGTTGGGGAAGAAAAGGACGTGCAGCGTTGACGCACTCGTCATCGGCGAGTGAGGTCACGCACTGACGACAAGGCCGTCCTCTCAGACCTAGCGCCCGTGCTGGATGGCCTCCGTCCCCAAGCTCGCTGCCGTAGTGTGTGCGGAGGATGACGACCACGAGCGAAGCCACTTCACGCCGACCCTCAGGTATGCTACCTCTTTTCGAACCATACCCTTGTTCTATTGCCCCATCTGGCACGTCGTTGCATGTGGATCTTTTTCCACTCCACCATCTTCCCAATTTGCTATCCTATGCTCTGCTTGCCACACAGACGAAAACCATAATTTGCACTATTAAAGGAAACCCTAGTTCATGCAGACTAATCCATGTCTGGGTTGAATAAGGAAAGGAAGGGAGACTGTACTGTCCAAGAGAGTAGGCATCGAACCCGCATCTAGGTTGAAAAGGGGGAAATCAATGGCTAAGGAACGAGTCTCGTGTCTCTTGGTTGAAGAAGGGTAGAAAGGCATGACAACACAATAGAAAATGACCAGGTCGATCGGTTTGTTGTCCTCACATAGGAAAAAGGTGTCTAAAGAGAACAAAAATGGGACGTAATCCACATATGCTGCCTGAATATTTGTTGCTCTGGGCAGCCATACCTCCCTCACCACTCTGCGTCCATGGAGGTACATCGTACTGGTGCGCCCACTGTCCGAATGGGCCTCCCATGCTCTTATTGCCACTTTTTTCGCTGTTAGTATAACGCCAGCAGTCAAGTCAAGCAATGCTACTGCTAAAGTGAAGCCACATTTAACTAATGCCGCTCTCAGTCTAATGCCACCGATAAATTTAAGCAATGCCATTTAATGTCACTGGATTATTTCAGGGTTAGCTGTTGATTGTGGATGTATTGTTACCTTTACATTTTGTCTAATGCCACTAGTATACCAATGCTGAAACTTGTTATCTTTACATTTTGTATTGTTAATTCTTATAGAAACCTTCCAGTGCTAGAGTTTACTGAAATCTGTTCAGTAAAACCATTGTACTGTACAATGTAAAAACTAATTACTGTACTGTTGCACTAGCCACTAGATTAGTGTATATTTGTAGTATTCGAATGGTGTAGAGTTCACTCAAATTATCCCGGTAAAGCTAGTCACACCTTTGTTAAAATTAATGTTCATTATGTTATCGGAGGAGGTCTGTATGTTTGTCTCTAATGCCTCTCAACTACATACCTGACATCATGATGTAATGTTAAGTCATTTCCTTTTGTATAGTGCCACTGAATTTTCAAGGCGGTGATGGCATTTTATTTTAGTAGAACTGCACAAAATTTGCTTAAAAGAAGAGGAAAGGTCGGGAATGGCTCAGTTTTTCAAAAAAAAACTATGTATGCCTTCCTGACATCAGCCGCTGTTGCTTTATTTATTCCTTCAAACAGGTTGTTAGAAACAGTCTTGCTACCTTTTCCCATTAAGAAATTGGAATGCTTATATTTGTGAGTCTATGCTTCAACTAGTGCCACTTTTATAGTAATCACACTTTCAATATCTATGCAAACAGGGATGCTCGATTTTAGTGGAGCTGCACAAAAAGTCCAACCGGTTCAACATTAGGAGCAAGTTTTTTTTCCAAACCTTTATATCCAATTGGTGGCACTATGAGCTGTTCATTACGAAGGTACATGGTTTGCTACTATCTTGCTACTCTTTTTGTACTGTCATTAGATAGTAATACTAGTGGTTCGCTAGATGCTTGATATGTTTACTAGCTGCTTGATATTTGTGCAGACAGAGATGTCTGCCCGTTGCTATTTGGCAAACAAACAAAGTGTCCGCAATTTTGGTTGAACTGCACAAGAGAATAGTATAGTCACTGCATGCAGTGCCATTTGAAAATAGACACAAAGATTGGATAGTCACTTCATGGACTACAGAAAAGTAGTAATGTACTATTTACTGGCCAACAGTTGGTGCTTCATTGCTTTGGTCTGATTATACAATGGGCATCATTTTGTCTAAGTTAAAGTTTGTATTCCGAAAATAGTCTCGCGGTGTGATCGAGAGAAGACCAAATCATATTGCAGTGGATGTTCCTCCATCATGTGTGGTTCATTCTCATGGTTCCAGCTGTTGGTGAAACCACTTACGTTTGCAAGAGGAATTGTAGACTTCACAAACAAATTTGTCTTTCAGTCTGTACTGAATGTTGGCCAATAGAAGCATCCATGTTAGTAGGAAGAACAGATGTTTTTTCTAGATCTTTGCTTTTGGAGCTACATATTTGTATATGATCTGTGAATCATTGAGATGCATTAACATGTTGATCTTATGGGAATCATACTAGTTAGTTTTAGTTGCGACGCAAGATCCGAAGTGGCTGATCTTTGCTTTTGGAGCTACATATTTGTATATCATCTGTGAATCATTGAGATGCATTAATAGTTACTTATTTTTGTTCGCTCAGTGTTTACAAGTTACTGATCGATCACTAGCTAGCCTACAAATGTGCTCCTGGCAGTTTTATTTGCGACAAGATGCGAAGTGGCAGTTATTTGAATAAAAATGCCTACCTCTGAAGAAACTGACAAGCTACACTACTGATCCTACACGGATAAAAATGCCTACCTCTGAACAAACTGACAAGCTACACTATTGATCCTACACGGATAAATAGCAGATCACGCACGTACTACCTCCTTTCCGGTTTGCAGGGCTCAATTCAAGAAACGACCTACTCGATCCTACACGAATAAATAGCGGATCATGCACGTACTAGTACCTCCTTTCCGGTTTGCAGGGCTTAATTCAAACCTCTCACCAACCAAGGTACTCCCTCCGTCCAGGTTTATTAGTCCCGTGAGCGAAGCAGCAAGACCAAGGCATGGCAATAATTAACGGCATGCAGAAGTTTAAGGCTAATTAATTCCAGCGATTTAATTGGCTGCATGCGTGCCCTCGACTGCGACTCATTGCATGCTGCTTCGTGTACTGCCTGCGAGCGATTCTGAGTGCCTACATGCAGCCGGCCGTAATTAAGGCAGCTAACTGATACAAAAAAAGATATGCTTTAACTGTTGCGGGCTTTTTAAATCCGTGGAATCATTATTGACAAGGAGGGAGATGATTCGAGTGCATTTGTTTGACCACCATGCCGGCATGCGACCCAGACGGGACGGGACAACACAGTCATAATTTCAGTTTCCCTAGTTTTCCACGGCAAGCTGGCACGCTAAGCCATTATGCATTGAATTCCGATGACCGTCGCGCTACCTTCCCCCTATAAGTACTGTTTCCCGGCCTTCTCCGGTGCCACCGTGAACCAACTCGCCATATCCTCATAAGCCCCCACCGGCCCGATGTTGCTCGCCACGTCCGCCATGCCCCGCCCGTCCGCGATAGGCGATGCCGGAGGCGGTCACTGCCGGAACTAGTGTTCGGTTTTTCACCGGAAGGCAGACGGAGGGTGGAGGCATTCTATCTGTCTTCAGATGGCAATGCGCAGATCGAGGAGTTGTTGGAGCGCGACCGCATGGCGAAGGAGCAGGAGTTGTTGGAGCGCGACCGCCTGGCGGAGGAGCAGCGTATCACCGATTTGCGCCGCCAGCGGGACATGGAGCAGCAGCGCACCGACGCTCTGAGTCGCGAGCAGAGCGCTCGCAACTGGGCCGACTACATGGAGGCCGGCGCCCGGCAAATAGCCCTGGAGGCTGTCGGGCATGCACGTGTTCGCGACGCCAATTTTTACTACCAGCTCGTCAAGTGGGTTTCCCGCTTGGAAGCCGAAGCTTCGGTGGACCACGCCGACATGGAAAGGGCCAACGCGCGCGAGCAACGCGCCCTATCACACCTCTGGCAAGTCTGAGGTGAGGTGCAGGACGCCGGTGCCGGTGTTTAGCATGTACCACAGATGGCGGCCGACATCGTCTAGTTAGCTAAGAGTAAGTTAGTACTTGTCTAGTGGGAGTAGATAGTTAACTTGGCTATGATGGTTGTCAACGTGGAAGTTCAGTACTCTATATGTGGATCAGACCTGTTACTTTGCTCTGAATGTTGAACTTTCCGTTTGAACGTATGGAATGGGCTGTTATTTTTTAAATGGGTTGTATTTGTCCTCCATGGGTTTAGAGGCTGACTTGTGGGCCTAGCAAGTTGACGCGTACACAATCAGGAGAGATTGTATGTGGAGAGGATGACAGCAGGGAGCCGCCAAGGTCATGGCAGTACGCAAGCAAAGTGCCTCCTTATTTCAAGCCAATAAAAAAATGGTTCCTCCTAGTGGATTTCTAACATCTGGGTCCCATGCCATTGTCAACGTAGTCAATAAACGAGAGAATTGCACAACGAGCGGCTGACACCAGGGACCCAGCAGCTCGCCCATTTATTTTTGTTTTGGGTTAATTTGATAAATGCCTCCGAGAAATGCCACTGCAATTTCCAAACTTTGAAAAATGCCATTTCATGCCATTTCTAGTGGCATTTTTCGAAGTCTGGAGTGGCGTTTTTCAAAGTTTGCAAACTGCAGTGGCGTTTTTCAAAGTTTGCAAAAATGCAGTGGCATCTTTCAAAGTTTGGAAATTGCAGTGGCATTTTTATGAATCGCCATAATTGGAGTGGCATTTATCTAATTTGTTTTTGAGACGGAAGCAGTGTGTCAACTGGGTTGTGCGGGACACTCTGGCCTGTCTAGACAACCTTTTCTTTTATGTTTACCACATACCAGCCCAACAGTTTTTCTTTCTTTCTGAAAATGGCTAGCCCAGTTTTTTTGTGATTTGTCAAGTAAGTCGCTTTATCAGGCCTGTTGGGCTGCAAATCTTTCAAGACGTGGAGAGCTTCATTTGGTTGGCCGATAAAATGGCCTATCAGTAATGAGAAATGGGTTGTACATTTTTAAAACACATCAAACCTGCAATTAGTTTCAAATATCTTTTTTTCATTTTGAGATTTTAAATTGCATTGATTTTTATGCGTGGTCAATTTATTAGATTTTATATTGATATACATTTATTTTTAAAATCAGTCTGAATGTGACTCAAAATTCCGGGATTAAAAACAGTTCAGACCGCACCGACATATGCAAAATTTCGTATAATTTTTTAACCGTGGCCACAATATGGGCTGTAATGCTAACAAAAAGAATATGGGCTCCAAAAAAACCCGTAAGAATTAGCAAATGGGTTGTAAACTATTTGAAATAATGGCAGATGGGTTGTATGCTGTTTTCCACAGATTTGAGGCTTTCCACAGATGGCCTGTATACTGTTGGATGTCCAATCAACGGCCGTCGTGCTTCTTCAATCTCTGCTCTTCCTGCTGCAGCCGCTCAAACACGCGCCAGCGGGACTGCCTTCTCCCTCCTCCACGCGGCCGGCTATGCTGCCGCGCAGGCCTCACCGCCCCACCGTACTCCCATCGCGGGCCTAGCCATCCCTCTACTCATCCACAGTCCCACACCTGCTGTTATTCTCCGGCGACGGCAGACGAACCAGTAAACCCTCGTAGAGTCATACTCCCCTCCGCGTGGGAAACAACTGCCGACTGCCGAGTCTTCCCTGCCTCCGTGTCGTTCCCTTCCTAGGCCTCGCCATCGTCCACCGCCCTGGTGCTCTCGGCGTGGCGTGGTCAACGTGGTCAACGACCGACATGCATCTGAAGTGGACTGTATGTGGAGAGGCTGACAGCTGGGTCCACGGCCGCACGCAAGGAAATGCCTCCTTATTACACGCAAAATAATGATTCCTCCACCTGACATCTGGGACCCACCGAAAGGGCCTTTGTATTTCGCGGAAAAAACATTACCTCCGCTGACAGCTCAGACCCACCAACTATATCTTCGCACGCAAGGAAGTGCCTCCTTATTACGCCCAAAAAAAAAGAATACTCCCCATACGATGTCCACTAAGTTGACGGGGCCTACTAAGTTGACGGGGGCGAAGGGATTTGTCAACTTAGTCAATATATGCACGATTCTAGCTCGACTGACCGTACGATATCCATTCAACGACCGTAGTGCTTCTTCAACCTCTAGTCTTCGTGCTCCAACCGCCCAAAGCAGCGCCGGTCGTGCCGCCTGATCCTGCCTCCCGTGGCCGGCTGTGCTGCCGTGGAGGCCTCACCGCCTCCATACTACTCCCACCGCTGGCTAGGCCATCCCTCCACTCCACTCACCCACACCCCTTGTTATTCTGTGGTGACGGCAACGCAGCCAAACCAGTGAACCCTCGTACTCCTCTCCACGTGGGCATTCACTGCCGCGTCTTCCTCGGCTCCGCGTCGTCCCCTTCCTAGGCCTCGCCGTCGTCCACCGCCGTGGTGCTCTCGGCGCAGCGTGGTCAATGTGGTCAACGACCAAATTCCATCGGAAGAATACTGTACATGAAGAGGCTGACAGCTGGGTCCATGGTAGTCGCAAGGAAGTGCCTCCTTATTACGCGGAAAATAATTATTCCTCCACCTGACAGCAGGGACCCACCAGACGGGCCACCAGTATTTCGTGAAAAAAATGTTTGCCCCTAACTGCTGGGACCCACCCGACGGGCCACCGTATTTCGCGAAAAAAACATTCCCCTTGCTGTCAGCTCGGACCCACCGGAAGTGCCTCCTTATTACGCACAAAAAAATGAATACCCCCTGCTAGCTGGGACTCACCTTTGTGGGAGGCTGACTTGTGGGCCTACTAAGTTGACGGGGACAGAGGGCTTTGTCAACTTAGTCAATATAAACGATTCTAGCTCAAGTGACCGTACGATGTCCATCCAACGACCATAGTGCTTCTTCAACCTCTGGTCTTCTTGCTCCAGCCGCCGAAAGCAGCGCCGGTCGTGCCGCATGCTCCTGCTTCCTGTGGCCGGATGTGCTACCGCGGAGGCCTCACCGCCCCCTACTATTCCCACCGCTGGCCAGGCCCTGCGGCAACGACAGCCTCACACCGCAGCCGAACCAGTGAACCCTCGTACTCCTCTCCGTGTGGGCTTCCACTGCCGCGTCTTCCCCAGCTCCCCGTTGTCCCCTTCCTAGGCCTCGCCGTCGTCCACCGCCCTGGTGCTCTCGATGCGGCGTGGTCAACGTGGTCAAGGAACGACTTCTATCGGACGTGGACTGTATGTGGAGAGGCTGACAGCTGGGTCCACGGCCGCAGCAAGGAAGTGCCTCCTTATTACACGGAAAATAACTATTCCTCCATCTGACAGCGGGGACCCATCGGACGGGCCACCGTATTTCACGAAAAAACGTTTCCCCCTGACTGCTGGGACCCACCAGCTGCACCTTCACACGCAAGGAAGTGCGTCCGGGCAAAAAGAAACGATTCAACCCCCTGACTACTGGGACCCACCAGCTACATCTTTGCACGCAAGGAAGTGCGTCCGAGCAAAAAAAAATTATTCGCCCCCCTGACTGCTAGGACCCACCAGCTACATCTTCGCACACAAGGAAGTGTGTCCGGGCAAAAAAAAAACGATTCGCCCCCCTGACTGCTGGGACCCACCAGCTACATCTTCGCAGGCAAGGAAGTGCCTGACAGTCGGGACCCACCTGGTTGAAGCGTACGTAGCATTGTCATTCTGGTCGCGAACGTGTACGTACATACTGGTCGATGTAGAGACGCGCACGTGTCGTAGTAGAGGCGCGCACGTAGCATGTACACGTACGTACAACGGCGAGGGTGCAAGAAAGGAAATACAACCACGTACGTACATACGGGCAGGGTCTCGAACGCCTACTCGCGCATACGTACATGGCTGGGTCGGAACAGAGAAACAACGTCGTCATCGTGTTCATGGGGAGCCAACCGGCTGGGTCGGAACGGAATGCGTGGTCGTGTTCATCGGGAGGGCTTGGATGGAACAGGCGATGGAAACGAGGCCTGGCGTACCGCACAATGGAGGAAACGACCCTGTGTTCGACCATCCACGTTCAAAACGGGATCCTGTTGATCGGGAGGGGCCTGGCGTACCAGAAAATGGAGGAAACGGACCTCCTACGGTCGAAACGGGGGTCTTGTTGATCGGGAGGGGTGTGGCGTATTGCAAAACGGAGGAAACATACCTCCTATGGTTGAAACAGGGGTCCTGTTGATCGGGAGGGGTGTGGCGTACTGCAAAACGGACGAAACGGACCTCCTACGGTCGAAACGGGGGTCCTGTTGATCGGGTGGGGTGTGGCGTACCGCAAAACGGACGAAACGGACTTGTGTTGGAGCGCTACGATCGAAACAAGGGTCCTGTTCATCGGGAGGGGCATGGCGTACCGCAAAAAGACTCCACGGGATACTGTTCATCTCCACCGTCAACCTCCTCCAGCCTCCACAGGCTACCGTCGACCTCCTCCAGCCTCCACGGGCTCCTGTTCATCCAGCCTCCACCACGCTACTCCACCGACTACTGTTCAACCACCCCTATACCGTCTACTGTTCATCCAGCCCTCCACACCACGGGGTCCTGTTCAACCACCCTCCATGGCCACCCCTCCACCGTCTACTGTTCATCCAGCCCTCCACACCACGGGGTCCTGTTCATCTAGAGGCAACGCCACCGCTCACTGTTCATCCACCCCCCCGCAACACTCACTGTTCATCCAATCGATCGGCTTTAGTTAGCAGCAGTAGCGAAGGAATCGCTCCATCGGGTTCAGTTAACATCCATCGATCGATCGCTCGGGTTCAGTAACGCGTAGCCTGCAGTGCAATCGCTCGGGTTCAGTTAGAGCCCAACGCCTTGCTTGGGTTCAGTTAGAGCCAACGCCTCGCACACACGCGCATACGTGTACGAGAGAAACGCGCATCGCTCGGCCCTCGACCTCCCACCGTAACCGGCAACTTCCTGAAATTCCCCCCCCCTTCTCTTCTACCACGGTTTTTTCCATCATGGACGGCCCAAAGAATGTCATGCAGTTGCGTCTCCGGCCCGCCCAGGACGAAAAGCCCATTTTCTGTCATGATTTTTTGTCATAGAAGTAGGAGCCCACCACATCTATGATGATACCGGGTTTTGTCACAATTATCGTCATAGAAGTGTCATATGTATGACATTTTTTTTTTCGTTCGGCCCAAAATGTCACGGATGTGTCTTTTTTTGTAGTGGCTATAGAAGAAATTAATGTTTTGAGTGGAAAGATGGATGAGCTTATGAGATTGTTTGCTACTAAGAGTTCTTCTATTGATCCCAATGATATGCCTTTATCTACCTTGATTGAGAATAATAATGAATTTATGGATGTAAATTTTGTTGGTAGGAATAGTTTTGGAAACAATGCTTATAGAGGAAACAATGCTAAAATAAAATGTGCACGCGTCTTTTGTTTTTTAGAAGTTCTGAGGGTAGGGTGTGAAGAGCACATATGTGTGTGACGTCTACCTGCAGATAGACGGTGGGTGCGAGAGGACTCGGGAGATTCGTGACTCGTGAGGGTGCGTGTGCGTGAGAGAGAGGGGGGCACGTATCAATGCAATGCATCTGTCTGTAAATCATTATCCGACAAACATTCGCCACAAGCCTTTTCCTGACCAACGACATAAGAACCGTTAGACCGGCATCCGATAGTGTCAGTTTTGCCATGTCATTTAACAAAACAACCACTCCTCCTACACAAAAATCTTCCACGTGAGTGTCAGCAACTGTCGTATGCTCCCTCCGTTCCAAAATGCAGTGCACATAGCTTTATTGAAAATTCGAACCTCGCAAACTTTTACCAAGTTTTCATGTACCAAATTGCACATGTAGAATACCCATTATATATCATTTCATTCATCTTCGGGAGGTAACTATAAAGATGGGGGAGGAGTCTACAAAGAAAGACCACCGTATCACCTACAGCAATTTCAACCATGCTTTGGTGTGGAGGAATATCATAGGAACTCTATATGATATGATTTTTATAGGATTTTTTCCTTTAGAGATGATTGGTTCATAGGAATAGATTCATATACTCCACATTTCAAAGGAAATAAACATGATATCATTTTTATAGCTTTAGAGCCACTTAGTTCATATGAATGGATTCCTATACTCCCATAATTTCAAAGGAAAATAAACATTAGTGTATATTCAATAGAAAAGTTCCTATGATATGAACTAAATTACATCTCTTCTCTAATCCCTACTCATAGGAATTGAGATACATGTCATCTCTAGATTCAATAGAAAAGTTCCTATGTTGTGAACCAAATGACATCTCTTTTCCAATCCCTACTCATAGGAATTGAGATACTCCATGTCATCTCTTTCCCTACAACTTCCATGTATACATCTTCTATTCCTAAATAGCTAATACAACCCACTAGTAGCTTTTTTGCAAGACATGCAACTATGTCACAAGAACTATATAGTGTACAAATAACTTTGAAAGATGGTCATTGGATGAAGCTAATCTGACAATGCAGAGATGGCAAATCCGAGCACTACTGGCCATTGAATATCATCAATATTCCACCAGATCTGCCACATGTACAATTTAGAAGACTCCATGGTTGAACTTAAGCATAATGCACAAACCTCAAAACACAAGCACTTCTCCTTTGTTCTAGAATCTTCCGTACCATAATTGCCCAATTTTTTTCTCTAAATGAATTGCCATTATTTGTTTTTTTACTTTATGCTTTACATTGCACAACCCCATGAATCTTAACATTTTTATAAAACTAATTGATTTTGGATGAGATGAACTATAAGAACTAAACGAACATCTACATCATGCATATATGACTCAAAGCTTTACATGCTATAGTGTATATTTATTCATAATTTGGTTTCCGAATCTCATGCGTTCAATGCATGTGTACCTTACTAGTTTTGAGTAGACTAGCAAATTTCACGCGGCCCCGGGTATATCAAAATGCAGGGCCCATGCATCATTGCCTTTCGGTCGAACCTACATCCACAATTTTTGTACGTACTCCCTCCATCCTTTGAAGAGTGTACTTCCAACTTTGTTGGAAAGTCAAACCTTTTTATGTTTGACCGTATTTATACAACAATGCACCAACATTTATGCCATCCAATTAGTAGCATTAGATTCATGATAAAGTATATTTTCATCATATACCTAATTGGTTTCATAAACATTGATATATTTTTGCACAAGCTCGGTCAAACATTGAGATAGTTTGACCCTCCAACAAAGTTGGAAGTACACTCTTTAAAGGACGGAGGGAGTATATCTCCACTGGTCCCCGAACCCAAAATGATGTCTCGTTCCCGTAAAATCAAGCAGCCCACGCATATTTAAGGCATCGACTCGAACTCAATCCCTCTCCCGTTTACTACGACGTGGCCCCGCACGCCGTAGTACTCTTGCAAACCCTACCGCTGCACGCATCATCGGTTTTCTTCAAGAGGACGAGGGAGAAGCCGATTTGTAGTGGAGGCGCTTTCAAAAAAAGGATCTGTAGTGGAGACCCCTACCCTAGGGTGCCCTAGGTAGCTGCCGCTCGCATCATTGATTTTCTCTTTTATTTATGCTCTTGCACCCTAGAGTGAAATGATGGCTAATTCATCCGTCCAGCTTAATGCAGGAAAGGTGGGGCTTTGTGATTTGACCCCTCATCGCTCATTTTCTACTACTGCGGTGCTACGACCGGGGTGCCTCCAATTCTAACCGCTGCTCCAAACTGTAATTTGGTGCATCGCATGTGGAACAATACGGTGGATGAGCCACATGTCGGCCAAAGGGGTCTTGTTAAGTGTGTCGCCATTTCGTGTGCGGACTGATCCTGCTTGAGTTGCTACGCCAACACGACAGGAGCAACCTACCACTTGGTTTTGCTCCTTGGTGAATCCCGACTTCATTGATCTAAAAAGATACGTACTGTACTACCCTCTCCATCTTGTTTTTTAGGTGTCTCGGTTTATAGGGCGTGCACGTAGTTCTAGGTCATCCATTTGACTAACTAAATATGAGTTACTATGTCACAAAAAGTATATCATTGGATTCTTAAGCGGATGTAGTTTCTAAACATATACTGTTCATCACATATATAGCCAGTTAAATTCTCAACCTAGAACTACATGCATGCCATGTAAATGGATACGGAGGAAGTAGTAAAAATGAGGTGATTTTACCGAGCGATCGGCGGGGGAGCATGGCCTGTCATGTGGTCCCATGTGTCATAATGTACCAAGGCGATGCGCGTGTCCCTCTTGAGGCAGAAGCAATACTATGTGGTTTGAGATGATGGCGAACCGAAGTGTTAAATAATGGTTGCTTCGTCCGTCTGGGAAGGTGCGGCATTGTGATTTGACGTCTCATTGCTCATTACTACTACTGGGGTGGTACGACTGGGGTGCGTCCCCCCTGCCGTTCTGCACTGTTATTTGGTGCTTGACACATCGACCCAGTTGCTATATGTCCCACATGTCAGCGAGAGGAAGTACAAAATTCATGAAAGCGAGCGTCGACGGAGGAGTACAAGACACGGCTTGGTTTTTGCTGCTTCGCGCGATCCATCGATACAAACCCGGACTAAAAAAAGGTGAGGGCGGGTCTTTTCCCGTGCGTCAAGCAGGGGAGTTTGGCATAGTCTGTTCAAGGCAAGGAGGCAGGAAGGGAAACAAGCAAATAAAGGTTGAGCGACTTAGTTTTGGGGAAAATCTGATTTTACGGAGTACGTACCCACTAGGGTTTATAGGGCTCATCTAAAAAAAATTCATTTTTCCGTTTTATTAGTCTCAATTCTACTAGTAGTAGTAGTACCATCACATGTTGGATTTCGAGGTGCATTAAATTAGCCGATGCAAGCAGTGTCAAGAGAAAACTCACCAATGCATGTAGAAGTTCATGGAAATTTAGTGGTCATTCATGCATTCGTTCTAATTAATGCCTCGATAAACATAACTTCTTGAGAAAAATGAGTGTACTAATTACTTGTGCAAACTACGAAATTAATTCCACCACTCACCGTCTACCTTGGTTGGAAGATTTTGAAATTGAGACATAAACTGGAAAGGAGGGAGTAGTAACTTTTGTCTCGATTACTATTTGTGGCCTTGTATAGATGCAAAATGTATTTTTTATAGTGGCCTTGTATAAGTAAATGGAGGGAGTACTAAATGACATATATATTCCAAACAGTATGATAATCTCTCTAACCAAGGTAGGGACGAGGAGTAAACGGGGGGAGTAGTAAAATTTTCTCCTCGTTCTGCGAGCCACCGCTCGCGTGGGCGAGGGAGCGGGTGTAAGGCGTATAGTACTAGTAAGCAAGCTTCACCTCATCTTGCGAGCCACCGTGCCCGTGCGCGGGGGAGACGGTGTACTAAGTAAGCTTCTCCTTGTTCTGCTAGTTGACGCGACACATTAAAAGTACTCCAGTGTATAGAGCCTTGCCTCTAAGGTAGGCCCCACATGGTTTGCCTCATTTTTAACATAACGCGTCAAGTCACAATTTGTTTGTTCACCTGTGGTAGACGATCCTCCATCCATCAAGTGGACAACCAGTACACGTGTCAAATTACCACGTGGGCTGCCTTTTCGTACTGAAATGAGCTCCACCGTGTACCCGCAGGTGTGGTTGGGAAAGAGACGGGAGTACGTGCGCCGTGCGTGCACCTCTTCTCTTCGTGCACGTCCCCCACCTATGTGGGTGTGTGTGAGAGAGATACAAACCTAGACATAATGTGTCATCCATCCCCATGCCTCCGCCCAGTCCGACCACCAGTCACCACCACGCCCCACTCCTCCTCACCTTATCTCTCATCTTTCTCCCTCCATTTTTCTATACAAGGCCACTATCAAAATTACAATTTGCAGATATACAAGGACACTAACACTAATTGATTCAATATTAATGGTGGTTGCCTCGTCGTACTAGCAAAGGAGGACATTAATTATCCCTTGCATGCATGCGGGAGTGTGAGCATTGGCTTGATGTGCATGAAAGAGAAGAATACACATTAATTTACACAGCAAACAAGGAAACAAGGTGGCTTGCAACATTGACTTAGAAGACATTAAATTTTGCCTTGGTACCTGTAATATGGGTTTGTGGCCTTGTATACAAAAATGGAGTCCGATAAAATTCTCGAGATACCATTTTTTTGATAAAATTCTTGAGATATCAGTAGTTTTTACAAATGGGATTACTCCTGCATGGGTCAATCACAACAGGTGTTTTGTAAAAAAATGCATCTTGATGTTCCGTGCATTGCACGGCCATCTTGCTAGTCCATGAAAACAACACATGGCAAAATTCCACGGTGAACGAGGGATTTGAATCTGCTGGGAGGGGCTGTTTGAATCTTGCTCGGGGTAGCCAAGATATTGGCGACCCTTTTTCCCACTGGTGCCTTTGCCACCGATGAACGAGGAATGGCTCGGGTGCTCATGCATCATCTAGCGCGCACGTTGGAGACGAGCTTGCACGAGATGTGTTCTTTTTGTCCTACCACGCTGCCCGAGCCGCCCGCAGACCGACCGACGACCCGCAAATTATGCCATCCAACCATAGCAGCACACATTATGACAACAACTCAACCAACCGGATGAAATTCATGCAAACACGATGATATTTCATATAAACAATGACAGAAATCATATAAAATACTAGATTTTCATACCAACATGACGGATTTCATTACATTAAAATGAACTACGCGGTGCTAGTTCTGGATACCACAGGTATATAATACCTGGCCTAAATGGTCGCCCGCCGATCCATTTATGTTCCTCATGTCCGGCAGCACGATCACCGGACTGCCGGGAGCCCCGGAGGTATATGCTTCAGCGCAAAGGACGGGTCGCTTCCCCACTGCCCAACTGATATCATTGGCTGATGCCGAAGATGATGGTGGAAGGGGCTTCCCCGCTTCCGTGGAGACCATGCGGGGTTGACAATGGTCCTCGCAACAAAAGGATCCGGCAAGACACCTGTTGTGTATGCCGGCGTCGCCTTCGCAGTGGCCTTCATGGGACTCAACTGGCGGCGGTTGTCGGTGTCAAAACCGGCGGATCTCGGGTAGGGGGCCCCGAACTGTGCGTCTAAGGCTAATGGTAACAGGAGACCGGGGACACGATGTTTACCCAGGTTCGGGCCCTCTCGATGGAGGTAACACCCTACTTCCTGCTTGATTGATTTTGATGATATGAGTATTACAAGAGTTGATCTACCACGAGATCGTAGAGGCTAAACCCTAGAAGCTAGCCTATGGTATGATTGTTCTCATCCTACGGACTAAAACCTTCGGTTTATATAGACACCAGAGGGGGCTAGGGTTACACAGAGTCGGTTACAGAGAAGGAGATCTATCATCCGGATCGCCAAGCTTGCCTTCCACGCAAAGGAGAGTCCCATCCGGACACGGGACGGAGTCTTCAATCTTGTATCTTCATAGTCCAACAGTACGGCCAAAGTACATAGTCCGGCTGTCCGGATACCCCCTTATCCAGGACTCCCTCAGTAGCCCCCGAACCAGGCTTCAATGACGATGAGTCCGGCGCGCAGATTGTCTTCGGCATTGCAAGGCGGGTTGTTCTCCAAATCCAGAGTACCTGTTGTGGCGAACAGTGTCCGGCTTCCTTCAATGTCATCCTCCTCGGCTTCTGTGTTTCAATAATGGCTATCCCCACGTGTCAAGCGAATACGAGGGGACGGGGAATTTTAACATTTGCCACCCTAATCCCGTAGGCGAGCCGTCTATGTGAAGAGACGGGGATCCTTAGATCCAAATCACACCACCTTCTCCCGAGCAAGCATTCCGTAGAGCGCGTCCGAAAGAGGCCATCCCATCATGACCGGTCGCCGCAGCTCTGCCTCTCGCTCCCCTAGCTCGAAACTAGGGGATTGGGAAAAGTGTTACATCCCTCACAGCCGCCTAATAGAGCTGTAGACCCAAGGGTTCCTTCCGCCCGCATACATGGTCCCCGTTTGATCCGGACTAGCCACCTATAATGGCGGGGAGCAAGCGGAGAGATTCCCTAACCCATCTCGGGGGGAGCGGGTAAGCCTTGTCCCATATCTGCTAAGAGGAGTCGGGTTTCCAATCCACCCATTCCTCCGCGGGCTCCTGGAGTTCTATGGCCTCCAGTTGCATAATCTTACTCCCGCCTCCATACTGCACATCGCGGGCTATGTTGCCCTCTACGAGCTGTTCCTGGGCTGTGAAGCTCATTTCGAGCTATGGAAGTGGTTATTTTGCTTCGTCCCCCACAACCAGGAGGGATCTATATATCGAGTGGGTGGAGCCGAAATATGGCGCGTCGCCCAGACCATATACCTGTCCGGTACTCCAAAGAAGGCGCCCGAAGACTGGCCTTCAGAGTGGTTTTATGTTGATGATGTTCCCCTTCCGGACCCAGTCCGGCCTTGCCTTCCTGAGTTTACCAATACTCCGCTGAAGAAACGCCAAAGCTGGCGCCCTCGGAGCTCCCAGGAGGAAGACAACAGAGAAGTCCTTTATCTGATGAGCAGGATAAAAACCCTGGCCAAATCAGGACTGACTATAATCGAAGTTATGTCAATATGCATAATACGGGGAGTGCAGCCACTTCAATATAGGGGGAAACCCATGTGGGACTTCAATGGAGAAGACGATGCCTCTCGTTGCGGCCGCAAAGGTCCGGACTCCGCCACGTTTCTGGCGAGGATACTGTCTGATTTGTATAAGGGAGAAGAAGAGGAGTTCCTCCGCATTAAACCGTGGGACCGATTTTCCATGTACAACCCCCGGAGCTGGGTAAGCTGTCATCCTTTACTCACCTTTGTCCATTCTTACCTCCTTTGTCACAATTATTTACCTTGCTGTTCCAAAACAGGATCTAAGGAAGGCCATGAAAGAGTTCAATAGCCCCTCTTCGCAGCCAGAGGATCCCGGCCGGGCTCTCGACCCCGGACTTGAAGAAGATCCGGACATATCCATGGAATTTGTCAACGGGACTTTCTACCAGGTAAGCAGTGGTGGCTCTTTAGTGGCCATCATCGCGGATTATCCCGGACTGCTTCCCGTGTCGCATGTAAGTAATGTCAGGGTCCCAACTTTCTGAAAGGATTCCTTCGTTATGCTGTACCTTATGCTCACATGTCGTATTTTTATAGAGACGGCCATGAGGATGCTGCGTGGAACCCACGGGGGCTTCTCAGCAAGAGGCGCCTAGACAAGGTAGGCTTAAAAGGAAGGCAGTTAGGACCGAGACACAGACGCAGAGGTATTCATTAAACTTGCCCGTGGTTATTTGGTCTTTTTGTTGAGGCATGACGGCTTTAACTATGTCCTGGTAGAAAACGCCGGACTATATTCGGGGACCCTACCGGCCACGCCTCCAGCAGCCGGATTCCTGAACCGGATTCACAGGCGGAGGTTGATGTGGGGACAGCGCTGAACTGTCCTCGTGCAGAGGATACGGATAGGCTTTCCGCCACAAATTCTGAAGTGGAGAGTGCCATGAATCACCGGCACCGACGGGCCGTACTTCGCGGTGGTATTTTTTTTCTAAAGAGGCGTTTAATGCCTTGAATTCTGGACACGCATATATCCACGCTGCTCAAGATGGACTTGCCAGAGCAACGGACTAGTATGTGAAGGATATACGGGTAAGAAAATTTAATAAGTATGTGTAGTAGTAGCCCCTGAGACTTGAAACAGTTGGCACAGCTGATTTAAGGATCATTAAATGCATAGGTTCTTGTAGAGAAGAATGCCCAGTTGTCTCAAGAGCTGGAGGAATGTAAGGCCCAAATGAAGGCCAATGTTGCCGGACAAGAGGAATCCAAAAAGACCTCTTCTGGTAATATTTTCCTTCTACCAGTTGTTTGTTCGGCATGGTTTATAAATCTAACAAAAGATTCTGCAGACAATCCCGGAGAAAATACGAAGACTGTGGAAGATAATGAGTCGCATATGCAAAGTCAGCCGAAGGCGGGCGAATGCATGCTGACGCAGACTATTCAGGAGAAGAATAAGCTCCAAGATGCTAATATCCGACTGAGCGTCAAATTGAAAGATGTTCGAGCTCAGCTCGCGAACTCCGTGAAGGAGAACCGGAGGCTTCGACGCGGTATTTATAGTAAGTGCTTTTAAACAAACTGTAGCACAGTTCGGCGAGGAAGCGTATTGACAGAGTTATGTGTGTAGGTATGCTGATGGGCCGTCCTGAAGAGGAGATGCCCGGATCCGTGGGCGATATGCTACAAGAGCTTTCACAACTGCACAAACGAGCTCGGCAGGTGATGCAGGGTATTGCCCAGGCCTTGTGGCCGTCTTCTGCCGTGCCAGGACGCATGAGCGAGCTTGTAGAGATGCTCAAAGGAGCACGGTGGCACTTCCGTTTATGGAAGATATCAGCTTGCCGGCAAGGTGCGAGGGAAGCTTGGGCCATGGTGAAGACGCGATACGCCACGGTTGACCCAAACCATATGGCTAAAGTCAGACCACTGGGGTTAGATGGGCAAGAAATACCTGTTAGTCTGGTATATGACCAAGTAGCGTTAGCTGCAAAGTATTCCCAACAGGATTGTAAGCTAGACAGCCTGTTGGATGGTATAGAGTAAGAGTACAGCCAGTCTAAATGACTATGTAATTTGAATGGACTTATGTACTCCCTAGCCGGATTGAAAATCATTTGTCATGGTGGACCTTTTCGCTTCAGCCCCCGGACCCGATAGTCCGGAGTGTATCTGAATACCCGCACAGTTATGAAAAACCGGGGTATGCGTGGAAACCAGGTGTAGGGGTCATAAGTGCTTGAACAGACAAGTACCCAACTAGTTATGTTATATTACATGGATAGTAAGAAACATCTTCCAGAGAGAATAGTTCCATTAGGGGTTCCTTTCTCTAGGTGCGCATGCATCGATGTGCATGTCCGAACTGCAAACAGAAGTGCAGGAAACAAAACATCTGGGTATTTACGTTGTAATGAATGAGAACATCTTTTGTTCACCGACCGAATATTCCCTTAAGAACGCTAGCTTTCGGCTTCACCCAGTCTGAGGTACACATCTGGCTCAACCGGCAGTAACAATCGCAGAGGTGCTCCCCTTATGCCCTAGCTGAATTAACGGGAACGTAGGGCATAAACACAAGAGCTAGGCAACCCAGCATGGCCAAAACTTAAGTCATATCGATGCATATAATGGTGAAGAAAAGGCAGATATGGAAACAAAAATGCATATGTGGCTGGCAAGAAGCCATTAAAGTAGTTATATTTAGCTTCCGAATAGGAAGCCCCCAGGTATAGTGTGCACACATAGTGCGGCCGGAGCGATCAGGGCATCCGTACAGTTTTAAGGTTGTATGTTAAAAAGGAAAAAGAGGGCGAGAAAGGAAGAAAGAGAACATAATTGAAGAAGCGGAGTTAAGGAGATGAACACTGAGTTCAGCACTAGGTGTAGAATCTTCGGAGTCTGGCCGCGTTCCATGGGTTCGGCTCGAGTCTGTTATCAGATGCACTGCGTAGACGGTACGCTCCACCGATGAGAACTTTATCAATGATGAAGGGACCCTCCCACTTGGGTTTGAGCTTGTCCTTCTTTTGGGGAGGCGTAGAACTAGTTCGCCAATGTTATAAGTTTTGGCCTGTACTTCTCTGCTTTGATACCTTCGAGCCTGTTGCTGATAGAATGCGGAACGGGCTTTTGCAACGTCACGCTCCTCTTCCAAAGCATATAAGTTGTCTGCCGATCTAGCTCGGCTTCCTTCTCTTCGTACATGCACACGCGAGGTGAGTCATGGATTATATCGCAGGGTAGCACTGCTTCTGCGCCGTACACCATAAAAAATGGTGTGTATCCGGTGGTACGATTCGGCGTGGTCCGTAGCCCCCAGAGTACGGAGTCGAGTTCCTCGACCCAATGTGTGTCTGATTCCTTCAAGGATCGCACTAGTCTGGGTTTGATGCCGCTCATGATAAGACCATTTGCATGTTCGACTTGACCGTTTGTTTGGGGGTGATAGACAGAGGCATAGTCGAGCTTGATGCCCATTTTGCCGCACCAAGTTTTCACCTCATCGGCTGTAAAATTCGAGCCATTGTTAGTGATGATGCTATGGGGGACACCGTAATGGTGTACAACCCCTGATATGAAGTCTATCACTGGTCCAAATTCAGCCGTTTAACTGGTTTGGCTTCTATCCATTTGGTGAACTTGTCCACCATGACCAATAAGTATTTTTTCTTATGGCTTCCCCCTTTAAGGGGTCCCACCATATCCAGCCCCCAGACCGCGAAGGGCCAAGTTATGGGGATTGTTTGGAGAGCGGTAGGGGGCATATGGCTCTGATTGGCAAATAGTTGGCAACCAACACAACGTTGGACAAGGTCCTGTGCGTCTGCCCGGGCTGTCGGCCAGTAAAAACCTGTCTAAAAGGCCTTGCTTACGAGCGCTCGGGCTGCCGCATGGTTCCCGCCTAGTGGGATGGATTTCGGCTAAGAGCTGCCACCCTTCCTCTTCGGAGATGCATCGTTGGAGCACTCTGGTGGTGCTCTTCTTGTAGAGCTCTCCTTCATGGACTTTGTAGGCCTTAGAGCGTCGCACAATACAACGTGCCTCATTTTGGTCTTCGGGGAGCTCTTGCCTATTTAGGTAGGACAAGAAGGGCTCGGTCCACGGGGCGATGACAACCATTATTTCATGGGCCGAAGGTGTTATTTCGGTGGCAGAGCCTCCGATTACGTCAGATGGATCAAAATCTGGGGTTGTGTTCAGAGCCGGACTAATATTTCTAGACTCCCCCTCCCATACCACGGACGGCTTGAAAAGCCTTTCCAAGAAGATATTAGGTGGGACGGGGTCGCGTTTAGCACCGATGCGGGCGAGGATATTGGCCGCTTGATTATTTTCTCTGAACACATGGTGGAATTCGAGCCCCTCAAACCGAGCTGACATTTTAAGGACGGCATTGCGATAAGCCGCCATTTTCGGGTCCTTGGCATCAACGTCTCCATTTATCTGAGATATTGCGAGGTTCAAGTCCCCGCACACTTCGAGGCGTTGGATGCCCATGGAGACTGCGATCCGAAGACCATGCAACAGAGCCTCCTATTCGGCTGCATTGTTGGAGTCTGTGTATAATATTTGGAGTAGTATTGAACCGTGTCTCCAGTGGGGGATGTCAGGACAACACCCGCTCCTAATCCGGCCAGCATTTTAGAGCCGTCGAAATGCATGATCCAATTTGAGTACGCGCCGTACTCTTTAGGGAGTTCGGCTTGTGTCCATTCGGTGACGAAGTCAGCCAGTACTTGCGACTTAATGGCCCGCCGTGGTTTGTATGTTATGTCGAACGGAAGGATCTCAATAGCCCATTTAGCAATTCGGCCTGTTGCATCGCGGTTATTTATTATGTCATTGAGTGGTACTTCGGAGGCCATCGTGATCGAGCACTCTTGAAAGTAGTGTCGTAGTTTTTGGGATGCCATGAAGACCGTGTACGCTATCTTTTGATAGTGTGGGTACCGAGATTTGCATGGAGTGAGGACAGTAGACATGTAATATACGACTTTTGGAGCGGGACCTTGTGTCCGTCTGCTTCTCGTTCGACGACGAGCACTGCGCTCACAACTTGGTTTGTTGCAGCTATGTATAATAGCATGGGTTCGCCAATGTTTGGCGCGATCAGGATTGGGTTTGTGGCCAAGAGTGCCTTTATTTCTTCCAGTACGGTCGTGGCCGCATCCGTCCACTCGAAGTGTTCAGTGCATCGAAGAAGGCGATAAAGAGGTAGTGCCTTTTCTCCTAAGCGGGAGATAAAGCGGCTTAAGGCAGCCACACATCCAGTTAGTTTCTGGATCTGCTTGAGGTCTGTTGGGATAGTCAACTATGACAGAGCTCGGATTTTTGCAGGATTTGCTTCAATTCCTCTATTGGAAACGATGAAGCCAAGCAATTTCCCGGAGGGTACCCCGAAGACACATTTCTCCGGGCTGAGCTTGATGTCATATGTTCGGAGATTGTCGAACGTAAGCCTCAAGTCATCTATTAAAGTTTCAACGAGTCTTGTTTTGATGACCACGTCGTCTACGTACGCCTCTACTGTCTTGCCGATTTGTTTTTCAAGGCATGTCTGAATCATGTGTTGATAGGTTGTACTGGCGTTTTCGAGCCCGAAAGGCATGGTGTTAAAACAGAAGGGGCCGTACGGTGTAATCAAGGCCGTTGCGGCCTGGTCGGACTCCGCCATTTTGATCTGATGGTATCTGGAGTATGCGTTGAGGAAGCACAATGAGTCGTGTCCTGCGGTGGCGTCAATGATTTGATCAATGCAGGGGAGGGGGAAGTGATCCTTAGGGCAAGCTTTATTGAGGTCCTTGAAATCGACACATAAGCGCCAGGATTTGTCCTTCTTTGGTACCATTACCAAGTTTGCTAGCCAATTTGGATGTTTGATGTCTCTAATGAATCCGGCCTCGAGTAGCTTGGCTAGCTCCTCTCCCATTTCTTCCCGCTTAGGCTCTGAGAAGCGCCTAAGAGTCTGCTTGACTGGCTTGTATCCTTTCAGTATATTGAGGCTGTGTTCGGCCAGCCTGCGTGGGATGCCCGGCATGTCTGAAGGGTGTCAGGCAAAGATATCCCAATTCTCACACAGGAAATCTCGCAGTGTGGCGTCTATTGTGGGGTTCAACTGTGTCCCAATGGAAGCTGTCTTTGTAGGGCCCGTTGGGTGGACCTGGAATTTGACTATCTCGTCCGTGGGTTTGAAGGAGGTGGATTTAGGTCACTTGTCGAGTACCACGTCGTCTCTGTCCATTGTTGCTTGCAACGTTGTCAGTTCTTCGGCCGCGAGGGCTTCTAATAATGCCTCCAGGGCAAGGGTGGCGATTTTATTTTTGTCGCGGAGTGCGACGTCCGGATCACTAGCTAGAATGATGATTCCGTTGGGCTCGGGCATTTTGAGCTTCATGTACCCGTAATGGGGTATAGCCTGGAAACTCATGAATGCGTCCCACCCCAAGAGGGCGTGGTATCCGCTGCTGAACAGGGCCACTTGGAATGTAATTTCTTCGGGCCTGTAATTCTCCGGCGTGCCGAATACCACATCCAGTGTGATTTTTCCTGCGCATCGCGCCTCTCGACTAGGGATGATTCCCCTGAAGGTCGTGCTACTTTGCTCAATGCGGCTCTTGTCAATTTCCATCTTGTTAAGGGTTTCCTCGTAGATGAGGTTTAGTCCGCTTCCACCATCCATGAGCACTTTAGTGAGCCTGAAGCCGTCCACGATTGGACTAAGGACCAAAGCGACTGGTTCTCGGACTATTTGGAATTGAGGTTTTCACTGGCATTGTAAGTTATAGCCGCGTTGTTCCATGGGTTTATTGTTGCCACGTGGCAAACTTTGGCGAGGCTGCGCTGAGCTCGCTTGCGCCTATTATTTGAGGCGAAAGTCTCGAAGACTATAAGTACCGTATTGTTGTTTCCGGCGGGATGTTGTTCTGCTGTATGGTTTAAGAGGAGATCCTCGCTGCTCTTTGCTACCTGCCGGAGTATCCAACATGCTCTAAGGCTATGAGTTGGTGTAGTATCCAATGTGCTGTGAATTTTGCACGGTCCACTGAGCCATTCTTCCAATACGGTTCCGCGCCTTGTATCAGGCTTTGGTTTTTTGGTAACTGAATCGGGTAACTTATGAGAGCTTGCCCTTTTAGATCGGACGAAGGGTTTAGTGAGAGGCGGATTGTCCCAGAAGTTCGTTTGGGTTTTCCAGGCGCTTTCCATCGCGCAGTATTTCTGCACTATGGCCGCTAAGTCAGCGAAGTGTACTATGTCACAGCGACTTATAGCGTTTAGGATCCCTTTATCCATGCAATTGTTGTAGAAGTGGGACATTGCGTCTTCCTCACGACAGTCCTTAACCCTGTTTAACACAAGGAGGAATCTGGCCCAGTAATGATGTACTGTCTCTTGTGGCTCTTGTCTGATATGCAGAATATTGAATAAATCTGGGTGGGTGGGTGGATTTGAATCCGAATCCTGACCCGATCTGAGACCCAGGGGCAAAGAAGCTTCCGAGCTTATCGGCTCGGGCTCTGGGATGTTGCCCAATTTGTTCGACACGTCACCCGATCCTAAGTTTGGGGTTTGGGTCATGTCCTCCCGTGAGAGGGTGTCCGTCTCAGAGAGCTCGGAAATCCGGACATAGTTTGTCCTCAAAATAGAGGGGGAATTCGTATGATGCTCCTGTACCACTGCGATCTCATGGTTGACCGGTGGAGAATAAATCTCCCTTTGGTCGGGTTTAAGCCCGATCATATCATAGTCCGTAGCGACGCCCAGGGCGGCGATGCGATCCAAGAGCTCATTAAGGGAAGAGAGTTCCATTGGATCCATGTGTTCAGCGAGTTCTGAACTGACGTGGAGGCTGTTTTCGATGACCTGAGAAGTCATCGTCGGTGTGACAGCCGATCGGGCGGTCATGACGAAGCTGCCCAGTCGGAGAGTTTGGCCCTGGGATAGTGCTCCCCCAAAGGTGACGTCGTCCCTGACAACAAGGCGAGCCATCGAGCCTTACTGCGATGACACATAGGAACTCTCAATGAAAGCACCAATGTCGGTGTCAAAACCGGCGGATCTCGGGTAGGGGGGTTCCGAACTGTGCGTCTAAGGCTAATGGTAACAGGAGACTGGGGACATGATGTTTACCCAGGTTTGGGCCCTCTCGATGGAGGTAATACCCTACTTCCTGCTTGATTGATCTTGATGATATGAGTATTACAAGAGTTGATCTACCACGAGATCGTAGAGGCTAAACCCTAGAAGCTAGCCTATGGTATGATTGTTCTCGTCCTACGAACTAAAACCCTCCGGTTTATATAGACACCGGAGGGGGCTAGGGTTACACAGAGGCGGTTACAGAGAAGGAGATCTATCATCCGGATCGCCAAGCTTGCCTTCCATGCAAAGGAGAGTCCCATCCGGACACGGGACAAAGTCTTCAATCTTGTATCTTCATAGTCCAACAGTCCGACCAAAGTGCATAGTCCGGCTGTCCGGATACCCCCTTATCCAGGACTCCCTCAGCGGCCTCCCGTGTTCTACTTCTCCTCGATGATGGTGGCGGACGCGGAGGCACTGGCCACCGACTCGTCGCTCTCCGCGCACCTGACTTTTGTCGCTGCTTGCATGGCGCGGCCACCGACATGGGAGTCTTGGCCACAGAAACGGGAGACGCAGTACGAGGCGGCGGCGTGGACGCCAGCAACAACGCCCGTGCGTCACTCCTCATCGAGCTGGCCTGCAGCGGTAAGTTGCTGAACCGCGAGCCGGCTTGGGGGGGCAACTGGCTCCGTCGGGCGAGGGGAGGTAGGTGGATCAGTGAGCTACATAGCTTGTATCCGGCGGGCTCGGCGGGCCACCCAGCCAGCTTGGATGCGGGATAACTACTCTTCGTAAGCCATTGTAAGAGTGGATAAAATGGTGAAGGAGGAGATAGGGGAGCGGCGGAGGTGTGTGATTCTTGGCCGGCGTTTGGCCTCGTTTAAATAGGAGATTAAATAGACGGCGGACGGGAGGAGCTCGGCCGGCATTGCATTTAATGCCGGTCTGGTCATGAACGGACGTGTGTCCAGAGTGGGTTTCTCGGCTTCCACACAGGCGGGTTTCATGGAGGCGTTTGAATGTGGCAAGGAGGCGTGTTTAGCCGGGCGTGCAGCGAGTGGCGCCCTCGACTCTGACGTATGACACCGCACTATTCTTCCACTCACGTGTGGGCTCTTTGGGTACATGGCCTGCATGTCAGTGACCCAATGCAGGCAGGAACTTTTGGTGGGCTAGGGCGGTCAAAAGCGGGCATTTCATAAACCGATGATTGTTCATTGAGTGTGACGTCATCTATTTCATGTAGATAGGCCTACTATGTTGATAGCCCGTTTGATACGTTGTGATACATAAAGACCGCTACAAACATCAATGTTGTGCTTATCACATATAAGATTGATTAATACCCGTAACAATCCATGTCCTTAACAAAGGGTGCATGCACATATAGGTTGAGCGTGTGTCTTGCATCGTGTGTTGTGTGCATGCAGGCATGCGAGTGTTGCGTGCATGCAAGGGTACGTTTTAGTGTTGCATGCATGTGTGCGTACGTGCGTGTGTTCGTGATTGCATGTGTACGTGTCAGTGTTGCACGCCTGCATGCGTGCGTGTGTTTGTTATGTGTATGTATCAGTGTTGCACACCTGCATGCGCGCGTGTGTTGCATGCGTGCATGTGTACGTGCAAGGTGAGGCTACATGTCAGTCGACTGACTTTTTCATCTCTGGTCATTTGATTTTCCAGCCATTGGATACGAAATCAAGGGCCTGCAGTTTATCTTCAAACTCCACCCCCTGAGCCACCAGCCACCACCGGCCGAACCGCCGGCCCGCGCCACCCGCGGTCGGCCTGCACTGCCACACCGCCCGGCCCGCCCCAAAACCACTCCCCACTGCCGGTCCGCCGCTGCACCGACCATCCTTCTAGACCCCCCCCACGCCGAGCTTTTTCTTCGGCGATCCCCACACCACCGCCCAATCACCGCGCCCCCACCGCTGGCGACTGCCAACCAAAGGTCTCACGACTTCGAATACCCACCAACCACTAATTTATTACCATTTCTGTCCTTCATATACGCGCTGATGGTGTGCCCTATGTTAATGTGGGTTGCTGAATGTGGACCGTTTGACTAGACAATTGATCGTGTTATCAACAAATTACTGAGCTGTATGGTGAGCTAGTGACCGTATGATCACCCTAAAATGTATTTTATTAACACAATACATACTCAAACTACCATTTCTTTGTTTCATATATAGGCTGACAGGTGGGCCCCATGGTTACGCGCCCCGATGGTGCAACACTAGTTGTGCCACGTGGAACATTTGACTGGTCAATTGATTGTGTCATCAACAAAATACGGAGTTGTACGGGTGAGCCAGTGACCCTATAATCATGACATGTATTTTTTCAACATGGTACAGACGCAAGGGCTCATATATACGCGCAAGCACTCACCGCTATAAGCGCACACACGCAGACCCTACCCCTATGAGCACCTTCGAGAGAGTGAGCCAGCATATGATCTTGAGATTTTACGAAGTCACCATAGGTGCCTTGTAGTCCAGTGGAATGTCTCCTCCCACTGAATGCACATCGCCGGAAAATACTGAAATTAACCCAGGATAAATGCGAGCACGGGACTTTAACCCTGGTGGGCTCGAGAAACCACTGTCCTCCTAACCATCCAACCACATGTTGGTTAGCACGACAAAATGTATGTGGTGACCGTGATGAGCTTATTCTGAAGTCCAGTGACAATATTGTGCTTTCGCTTCAAATACAATGACCGTAAGTGGCATCAACAAAATACGGAGCACGCATCAAATGTAAAGTCCGTCAGTGTCATCAAGAAAATACGGAGACGTATCGTGAGCTAGATACCGTATTATCACCACAAGAATGTATACGGTGACTGTAATGAGCATATTCTGAAGTCCAGTGACCGTATAGTGCTTTAGCTTGAAATACAATGACCGTCACATGTGAATGTGTCGTGTGCATGCATAATTTTAGAGGGCCGAGAGATAGTTTGTGTGCGTACGTGAAAGTGGTGTAGAAAGAGGGGGTGTCCGGTGGAGACAAGGAAAGATATGCCCTTTGTTTCTCTTTCCCGTGACTAATATTTTAGGAGAATATATAACCATTCACAATGTAGAACAAATATTTTTGGATGCACCAGGCAATTAACTTTCATGTATAACATTGTACTATTGTATATGCTTATTTTCTTAGTGGCCGATTGCGTGTGTGGTGTGATGGGCACATCATTTCTAGTTGTGGTGGGTCACCATGAGGAGTCATGGGTCGGTTCCATCCTGCGCCACATAGGTTGGACCAAGATGCATTATGCGAAGACCCATGTGGAGGACTCGGCGTACAATACGAAGCTACCAGAGTCGTGGAGGACTCCATCCCCACTGGTGATAAGCCGACTATATATGATTTGTAACCCTAGGCCCCGAGTATGTTATAGAAGCTTGGGGGCTAGTTCGTCGATAGTATACACACACGCACAATGCCTGGTATTCACGTGTACTTTGTACACACCCCTATCACTAATATACAGTAGCAAGAGTAGGCTTTTTCCTCAACTGCAAGGGTCCAAACTAGGGTAAAACTTTGCCTCATATTACCATCCAGCCTAATAGTCAGGGATATCCTACTAAATGATATGATGGGATCATATCTGTCAACTACTAAGAGAGAGGTGTGTCTGGGGGGGGGTCGGGGGCAATGTGTGCGAGAGAGGCCTAAAGATAATGTGTGTGCGGGAGACAGGTAGGCATATATATGTGCGTATAGAGGGCTAGTAGTGACCGTGCGTGTGTATATACATATGAGAGAAATAGTGTTTTCCAACTGAGATTAGTGAAAAGAGTGGTACATAGTAGTGAGAAAGAGAGAGAGAGAGAGAGAGAGAGAGAGAGAGAGATGTAGAGAGAGCATGTGCGTGAGACACCCCGACACCCCGAGATAGATTGTGAGCATGTGTGAAAGAGAAATGCCGATGCATATATAAAGTGTGTGCACTTATGCGTTAGATAGAGAGAGATATAGCGCGTTTGTGAGAACGGGCCGAGGCATAGTGCAGCTACGTGTAAAAGGCGGTTCTACGCATTAAATTAAAATATAAATGGCATTATTATTTTTGGATGAGATCATGAAATTTGCAAATTGCGTATGGACGAAAATCGGTCTATCAGACACCCATACTCTATTGAATTCTAGCATGTGCATGTGTTTATTTCATATTATCGATCCATAGAGTGAGAGCGGTTTGAAATACATGCAATGGATTGCTTTTGCAATTCATATATAAACATTAATTAGTGCACTCCATGTTGTTAGTGTGAAGCACTTTATACATTTGTCATTTGCATGGATACATTCCAAATTGCCAGCTATGAAATAGAATACATGTTGAATTCAACATAAAGGGGGTTTCAAAGATTGGAATTCATAGGAAGTGCATTCATCTATTTGAACCTGAGATAATGGCATTTGAAATCAGATCTAAAAGGGGGCATCAATCTTTGTTGTGCGTTTGAACATGCTATATATTCATACACTGTCTAACTTTTTTTTGCAACCATGGAGATTATATCTGGAACCATGCATGAATTGAGGTAAGTTGCATATTTTTTAATATATACTCGTGTACAATGTATATTCAAATGTACCCCCTCCATTCCAAAATAATCGTAGCTTTAGGATTTTCAAGAGTAAAGATTTGTGAAGTTTGACAAATCCTGAAAGTTCAATTCAAGAGAACCAAAAACGTTAATGCTTCTGCTCACAAATATTGGACGAAGCGCCAAATAAGCCTCTGGTCACCCGAAACCGCGAGAGACTAATGTTTGGTGGTAGGAAATTACTGTCCTGACTCTGGCCCATGTAGCCTATCGGCCCGATGTCCAAAGGTCTAAATCGGGGTAGGTTTGTAACTTCACCAAGACGCCAGTCTAAACCGCCTCCGAGAAGCATTCATACGCAGTGGGCGCCTAAACACCCATGCACTCGGCTGAAATCTATCCCACCCACATTTGGGACACCTGAGATTACTGTCCTACCCCCAACCCGCAATATGTCCGAAATTTTAGATGGGGGCAAAGTTTGTAACTTTCCCCAAATTTCAAACAAGCGCGTCCCAAATCGAAACATTGTTCCCCCTTAGTTCCCCCTCCCCCCATTTCCACATTCATACTCCGTGGGCGCCAAAACGCCCTCTCCACCAGTCGCGAAACCCCAGCCTCCTTCGTCCTCTACCCCATAGCACCCAATCCACCACAGCCCTCCTCCATTACGCCGGAGCCGGTACCCCGACGTCGTCGTCCAACGCAACCGCAACCGCAACACCCTCAAGGACTTAGCAGCTAAAGCCGGGGCAGAGCTGCCTCCACGATGCCGACGCTGACGTGTGCCATACTAGAACCACTCCGACCATGCTGTCCTGCGCCTCACCGCTACCACTCCACTGTCGCAACCGTCCACCGCACTGGAGCTGTTCCCGCTACAACATCGTTCACCGCCTCAGATCTGGTTCCCCGCCACCGACAGACGACCACTGCACCACACTCAACAACTTGGCCATGGGTTCGTGCAAGGCTCCACCATCCTCCATAACTTCTCGTTTCCAGCGAATCACAAGAAGCTCGTTGGAAAAACAGAAGGAGGACACAACACTGCCAACAGAAAGAGGTACTCCTCTTCCATTATTCATGCAAATCTTATGTCTCTGCTCACACCGTATTCACCCCATGAAAGAAACTAGTTGATTGCTTCTTACTGCATCTTGTGGGCCTTTAGCTGGGTCGGCCCATTGTGGTCTGCTAAATCTTGTGGGCCTTTAGCTGGGCCGGCCCATTGTGGTCCGCTAAATCTTGTGGGCCTTTAGCTGGGCCGGCCCATTATGGTCTGCAAAATCTTGTGGGCCTTTAGCTAGGCCGGCCAATTATGGCTCGCTAAATCTTGTGGGCCTTTAGTTGGGCCGGCCCATTTAAACTTTATGGGACACTTTTGGGCCCGTCCACATGTCAACATATCATAGGCCCATCTCAACCATTGGATGAGTGACACCTGTGCCAAGCGGAGCTGACACGTGGTTCCGTCAGCCAATGAGAATTTTACACGTGGAAAATCAGCATTGGTCGTGGCTGTTAGCGGGTTATCGGATCCAAAACCAGGCCCGATAGGTTAACGGCGTCCCGTTACGGTGGATGCCACGTGTCGGTCACCCTTGAAGAAAGCACTTCTATGACGCGCGATTTATCGTCATGGAAGTGGACACTTCCATGATGATAATTTTGGTAATGTCATGGAACACTTCTACGATAGCACAAGTATGACTATCTTGATTCTGTCATAAAATCGTCATGGATGTACATGCATGACAGAAAACGTGACCTACTGTGACAAGCACGTATCATCACGGAAGTGTATTTTTTCTGTAGTGCCACAACCATCTATTGATGAACGACCTAGTTAACTAGAGGCTCACTAGGGACATGTTGTGGTCTATGTATTCACACATGTATTACGGTTTCCGGTTAATACAATTATAGCATGGACGATAGACAATTATCATGAACAAGGAAATATAATAATAACTATTTTATTATTGCCTCAAGGGCATATTTCCAACACATGAAACAAAACTTAATGTGAGCTAAAGTCCTCTTCTACCCCCGAGCTCATTTGAGATCAGTAAAATGCAAAAAAATGAAAAAAATATAAACAAATGTGCAAGCTTTGCCAATTGCTTTGAGTGCTTGGAAATTCTCATCATGAAATGACATTCGTGGAAGCCATGACAAGAAAAAACAAAATTAGGGCTCAAAACTGCTTTCATAAATGGCATTTTAAAGCATCGAGTTTTTATATTTTGTTTTGCCACGTCTTCCAAGAATGTTATTTCATGACGAATTTTTGTAGGTTGATACGTATGTATAAGTTTTTAATTGTTTCATGCTATTATATTATCAACATTAAATACTTTATATGTAAGTTTATATCATTTTGGGGGACTAACCTATTAACTCAATACCTAGTGCTAGTTGTTATTTTATGCTTGTTTTCTGTTTTACAGAAAATCTGTACCAAATGGAGTCTAGACACAATGAAACTTTTTGATGATTTTTTTGGACATAAGAACCATAGAAGCTTCGATGATGGACTAGAAGACCTACAAGGAGACGACAAGGCAACAAGGCGTGTTATAGGGGGTAGGTGTGCCATGATGCCTTGTGGGCCCCTCGTGGCTCCGTCTGGCCTAATTCCAACTCTATAAATTCTCAAATATTGGGAAACCCTAGAGAAGACACTGAAATAATTTTTTCGCCGCCGTAAGTCTTTGTTCTTACGCATCCCATCTGGAGGCCTTTTCTGATACTCTGCCGGAGGGGGAATCAATCACAGAGGGCCTCTACATCAACCTTGCTGAAAGATCATGGATGTCGCCTAAAGGGGGGGGGTGAATAGGCGCTTTAAAACAATTATGGTTTAGGCTTGAACAAATGCGGAATAAAACTAGCATTTAATTTGTCAAGACAAAACCTAAAACAACTAGGCTCACCTATGTGCACCAACAACTTATGCTAAGCAAGATAAACAACTACGTGATAACAA
>NC_041393.1:182621858-182732519 GCF_002162155.2 Triticum dicoccoides | reverse complement strand
ACATGAAACACTATGGATATCACAAAGTAAAGCGCACAAGTAAAGGGCTCAGGTAAGAGATAACCAAGGCATGTGGAGACGGTGATGTATCCCGAAGTTCACACTCTTGCGGATGTTAATCTCCATTTGGAGCGGTGTGGAGGCACAATGTTCCCAAAAATGCCACTAGGGCCACTGTAATCTCCTCATGTCCTTGCACAATGCAAGATGTCGTGATTCCACTAAAGGACCCTTGAGGTCGGTCACCAAACCCGTAGAAATGGCGACCCTTCGGGGTGGTCACCAAACATGTACAATTGGCAACCCTTGGGGGTGGTCATCAGAACCCGCACAAATTGCTTGGTGCAATCTGCACAACTTAATTGGAGACCCCGATGCTTGTCCTAGAGCTTTCCACCATAATGATTGAGCTCCGGGACACCACCAACCATCTAGGACGCCCAAGCACCGAATTGGAACAAGCTCTAGGGTACCAAGCACCAAAGAGTAATAAGCTACTCAACTTTCACTTCCATGTATCACCGAAGAGAACTCAAACTGATGCACCAAATGCAATGGCAAGGGCACACAGAGTGCCCAAGTCCTCTCCCAAGTCGCACCACAACAACTAATGTTATGGAGGAATATGAGAGGAAGAACACAAGAAGAGAACATGAAAAACTCCAAGATATAGATCCAAAGGGTTCCTCTCACTTAGCGGAGAAAATAATTGGTGGAAGAATAGATTTAGATCTCCTCTCGCTACCGCTTGGGGAGCAGTACTACTGCTTAAAGAGGTACTACCGCTCGGGAGCAGTACTACCGCTTAGAGCGGTACTACCGCTCTTTACTACCGTGAAATTCATGACGAGTTCTAAAAGCATTTTCGCCAAGCGGAATTAGTTGCGGTAGACCACAACGAAAGTACCAAATGAAGTGGTACTACCGTGATATAGAGTGGTACTACCGCTTGGGTGCTACAAAATAGTCCAAGCAAAATAGAAGAACCAGTTTAGACCGAAACTGTCATAACTTTTGCAAATGAGCTCCGAAATCAGCAAACTCAAGCTTGTTGGATAGAAGACGACAATAACTAGCAATGAAGAATAAATGTTAATAGGATGAGGAAGAGGACCTTCCCTAAATATGAACCATCAAAATCTCCAACACCGAAAATGCAAAAATGATGCATACAAACTCCATTTTCGATGAACTTGAGTTTGTCATGAAGATGACCACAAACTCAAAAACACACAAGGAGAAAAGCCAAACAAGAACCAAGAAAGATGATGCCAAGGATGCAATGGTTTGAGATCTCTACGAATGATCAAGCTACTCACTCGAGAGCCCCCCTTGATAGCACGACTATCGATCATATAACCCAGTCTCCCAACTAACATGATGAGTCCAGTAAAATAGAAAATCTATCAAGGACAAACCTTTGCCTTGCACATAATCCACTTGAGCTATATGATGACGATCTTGACCTCCTCAAGTTGGACCACCTTTCTTGATTACGCTAGCTCGATGAAGACTAGTAGATTGCTCCCCCATACACCACTATGGGCTAGCCACTCTTCGGCACATATTCACAAGTCCATTGTCACCACAATGGGCGACAAGCTTCAAGCATGATCTCTTCGTGATGCTCCACCTGAACTTGCGCACTGCGATCTTGATGATGATCACCACTTGATGTCATCGTCCATGGGTTATATGATATCTTCCTTTTGATGCGCACCCATGGAAACATACCTAACCCCACAAGGAAAACTCACATGATTCATGGGTTAGTACACAAAGCATTATGGACAATGCTTACCATACCTTGGGATCACTTGATCCCACTCAGTACATCTTCAACGTTTGTGTGTTATCTTCTCTCTTCATAAAGATGATGTCTTGAAGGTAAACATGAATGTTCACACAATCTTATTCGTCAAGACATGCTTGCAATAAGCTCAACACTCACATGCCCAATTTTCTTTGAATCTCCCCCATTTTGGTAATTGATGACAATCACTTTCAAGAGAGTTTATATAAGGAATTAAGCACAACCATGTATAGCAACAACCAATAAAGCATGCACATGACATGAAAATGCTTAAGAACAAAACCAAAGCATGAAACGAAAACTCTAAACTCTCTACTAAACTCTCTAAAGTTCTCTCCCATTGGCATCAATTGCCAAATGAGCGAAAAACTTAGAAGGATCCAAAGATCGCAAAAGGATGATATGGCAAGGCATATAGAAAGTGAAGCAAGCAATCAAAAGATCTGACGAGCCAAATGGATAAAAGAAATTATGATTTGGGCAAAGGAGTGTTCTAAGGAAACTAGAGAAGCTCCCCATGATTTGTGCACTATTTAGAATTTTTGTATATGGATATAAAGTGCACAAAATAGGATCATCACTCCCCCAAAATCAATAGAAACACAAAACAATTGCAAGCAAGCATAGATAAGAAAATAAGACTAGCACTTGAAACAAACGTATGGTTGAGCAACATGTAAAACACACAACTTAAGAAAAGGCTCAACCAAAATGATGTGTGTGAGTCATGGCAAAGCAATTGAGAAGACTGGTATAAGGGTGAGCATTAAGCATCAACATAGTCTTGAATAGATGAGATACAAGGTGCAAGGCATGCCCTTCCCACACACATGAAGTTGAGAAAGTCACACACACATCAAGAAAATGGGTTCACAAGCTCACTAATATGCAAACTAAAAAAAACAAAGCTTGTGATAACCCATGGTGAAGATAGGAAATAGTAGGCTTGTCAAGACAAGCCTGAGAACAACAATCTTCACCACAAATGAGTGCATCAAGATGCAAGGATATAAGACCCCACACTCAAGACAAATCCTTTCATGGAACCACCAAGGAAATAAAAATAGGAATTTTGAAAGATCGAGGATGGAAAGGTGGACGTGAAAGAATAAGGATATCAACTCGAGATGCAACTTCTCTCAAGTGTGTAAGATTCTAGGTAGATGAAAAATCATGATGATATCAATCCACAAACAAGGATGTACACACGAAATAGATACAAAAGGGAAGGACAAGATATCCACAAGGAAGTCATAAAATATACCAATAAGATCTTTGCTTGAAAAGCATATCACATGGCTTAATATGATGTTATTGTATATTAATGAACTCCAAACACACAAACATCAAAGTCATTGATATGTCCTAAATGCATCTACTTCTCTAAACACTTTTGCTCTTGTTTTGGACTCTAATTTGCATGATTTGAATGAAACTAACCCGGACTGACGTTGTTTTTAGCAGAACTACCATGGTGTTATTTTTGTGCAGAAATAAAAGTTCTCAGATTGGGCTAAAAATCTACGAAGAATTTTTCTGGAGTATATGATAATGATTGGCGAAAAGACCTGCTGGAGGGGGCCACCATGGAAGGAGATCGTGGGTACCATAGACCTCTATTTTCCCTAACTCCAACTCCATAACTACCATCTCGCGGAGGAAAAAAATCAGAGAGAAGGAATCATCACATTTTACGATATGGAGCCATGGCCACCTCCTATTCTTCATCGGGAGGGTTGATCTAGAGTCCATTCAGGGCTCCGGAGAGGGGGATTTGTCTCCATCATCAGCACCAACCCTTCTTTATCAACAATTCCATGATGCTCATCACCGAGAGTTAGTAATTCCTTTGCAGGCTTGCTGGATGGTGATGGAGTTGGATGAGATTTGTCATGTAATATAGTCAATTTGTTAGGGATTGATCCCTACTATCCACTATGCTCTGAGATTGATGTTCCAATGACTTTGCTATGCTTACACTACAAAAAGACACATCCATGACATTTTTTCCCGAAAGAAAACTTTTTCTGTCATGGTTATGACACTTCTATGACGATAATTGTGACAAAAACACGTATCATAATAGATGTGGTGGGCTCCTCCTTCTGTGACAAAAAAATCTGATAGAAATGGGTTTTTCGTCCTGGGCAGGCCGGAGACGCACCTGCATGACATTCTTTATGCCATCCATGACATAAAAAATCTTGGTAGAAGTGAGGGCGAGGGGAATTTCAGGGGGTTCCCGGTTACGGTGGGTGGTCAGGTTGAGCGATGCAGTGTGGTTTGCGCGTTTCTCTCGTACGCGCGTTTGTGCGGGGCATTGGCTAACTGAGCCCGAGCGAGGCATTCACTTACTGAACCTGCTCGATCGCACTAGCTAGCTATGTACTAAACACGAGCGATTGATCCCACTATGTACTAAAGTCGATCGATCGATCCCTTTGCTGCTAAATGAACCCGAGCAATTTCTTCACTGCTGACTAAACCCGATCGATTCCTTCCTTGTTGTTGTTAACTAAATTCGAGCGATCGATTACTGCTGCTTACTGAAGCCAAGCGGTCGAGCCCCCGTGCGAGACGTAGCCTGTTGGGTTGCCTCTCGATGAACAATACCCATTGCTACGACACGCGCAATACATAGAAGAAGTCGAGACATGGTGAGTTGACCTAGCTGGTTGGTTGGCTGTGGATGAACAGTTCCTAGTGAGGGTTGGACGAACAGGAACCCTTGGTAGTAGGTGGTTGCCGCTGGATGAACAGGATCCTAAGGAGGCCGCCACACCCCAGCCAGTTGGGGATGGATGAACAGGATCCCATGGAGGTTGGATGAACAGTAGCCGGTGGAGGCTGGAGGAAGTCGACAGTGGATGAGCAGTAGCTGGTGGAGGCTGGAGAAAGTCAATCGACGGTGGATGAGTAGTAGCTCGTGGAGTTCGATTTTGCGGTGCACCACACCCCTCCCGATGAACAGGACCCTGTTTCAACCATAGGTGGTTGGAGAGAAGTCCGTTTTCTTTGTTTTGCAGTATGCCATGATGCGGCTTGAACTACGTCGGTATTTCCGCAAAGAGGAAGGATGATGCAACACAACTATGGTAGGTATTTCCCTTAGTGATGGGACCAAGGTTATTGAACCAGTAGGAGAACCATGCAACACTATGTAAATGGTACCTACACACAAAGAACAATACTTGCAACCCGATGTGTAAGAGGGGTTGTCAATCCCTCCCGGGTAAAAAGATAGATAAAGTTGTAGTAGATTCGATAAATGCAAATAATCACAAATAAAATTCAGCAAGGTAATTTTGTTTTTTATAATATAGATCTGAAAATAAAATATGCAAATAAATCAAAAGGCAAATAGCAATATAGATTTGACAGTATATGATGAGAAAATAGACCCGGGGGCCGTAGATTTCACTAGTGGCTTCTCTCGAGAAAAATAGCAAATGGCGGGTAAACAAATTACTGTTGGACAATTGATAGAACTTCAAATAATTATAGTGATATCCAGGCAATGGTATAGGCATCACGTCCAAGATTATAAGACTGACTCCTGCCTGCATCTACTACTACTACTCCACACATCGACCGCTATCCAACATGCATCTAGTGTATTAAGTTCACGGAGAAACGGAGTAGTGCAATAAGAACGATGACATGATGTAGACAAGATCTATTCATGTAGGAATATACCCCATCTTGTTATCCTTAATAGCAATGATACATACATGTCATGTCCCCTTCTGTCACTGGGATTGAGCACCGTAAGATTGAACCCATCACAAAGCACCTCTTCCCATGGCAAGAAAAATCGATCTAGTCGGCCTAACTAAACCAAAGATTCAAAGAAGAAATACGAGGCTATAAGTAATCATGCATATAAGAGATAAAAAGAGTCAAATAACTTTCATGGATAAAAACATAGATCTGATCATAAACTCGAAGTTCATCGGATCCCAACAAACACACGGAAAAAAGAGTTACATCAAATAGATCTCCAAGAGACTCCCCTAGGGTTTTTGGATTTTCTAGGTATTTATATAGGAAAGAGGCGGTGCGGGAGGCGGCCGAGGTGGGCACAACCCACCAGGGAGTGCCTGGGCCCCCAGGCGTGCCCAGGTGGGGTGTGCTCCCCTCGGAGCCCCCCTCTAGTACTTTCTTGGCCCATCGTGTGTTTTCTGGTCCAAATAAATGTCCAAAAAGTTTCACTGCGTTCGGACTCCGTTTGGTATTGATTTTTTGTGAAGTAAAAAACAACATCTGGCACTAGGCACTATGTCAATAGGTTAGTCCCAAGAAATTATATAAAGTTGCTATGAAATTATTGTAAAACATCCAAGACTGATAATATAACAACATGGAACAATCAAAAACTGTAGATACGTTGGACACGTATTAGCATCCCCAAGCTTAATTCCTGCTCGTCGTCAAGTAGGTAAATGATAATAACAACATTTTTTATGTGGAATGCTGCCTAACATGTTCATCACATATTATTTTCTTTTTTAGAATGGACATTTGGGATTTATATGATTCAAAGCAATATCTAGTTTTGACATGAAGATTTCAATACTTAAGCATATAAACAAGGAACCATGTCTTTCAAAATATCAAGACTAAAGCAAGTTATCCCTAGCCCATTATGCTCAATCATTGATCCATTCATGAAACACACTCACATATTAGCTACACCCGATGCTCAAGTACAATCATAGTGACCCTTAGTTGGTGCTTTATAAGAGAAGATGGAGACTCAAATAAAATAAAAAATGCATAAAGTAAATAGAAAGGCCCTTCGCAGAGGGTAGGGATTTGTAGAGGTCCCAGAGCTCAAAGCGAAAAAGGTAGAGATAAAACATTTTGGGTGGCATGCCTTTCCTGTCAACGAAAATCCAAGTAATTCCCAACACTTTCCATGCTAGATATATCATAGGTGGTCCCCAAACATAAAATAAAGTTTATTCCTTTTTCCACCATACTTTCACATTCCACGGCTAACCGAATCCACAAGTGTCATCCATACCAACACTTTCCAAGGAATTTATTATTTGACAATATGAAGTAAATTCATTTTTCATTTCAGGACTGGGCATCCCTAATACCTGTGTCGTACTCTCGTGCGATGACAAGTGAATAAACACTCATCTTGAGAATAACACATCTAGCATGGAAAATATTGGCCATCTCCTGCCGCTTCATGAGCAGTACGAGCATGCAAAAAGGAAATTTATTTTGAAGATTAGAGATGGCACATACAAATTTGCTTAGAACGGCACAGAAATACCACATATAGGTAGGTATAGTAGACTCATGTGGCAAAACTGGGTTTAAGGATTTTGGATGCACAAGCAGTATTTCTACTTAGTACAAGTGAAGGCTAGCAAAATATTGAGAAGCATCGAACCAAGGAACGAAAAATCACATAAGCATGCATTAAGCATAACTAACATGGAATAATGCACCACAAGTAGGATGTATTTTCATTGCCTAACTACTGACTTTCGTGCTTTCTCTCATGCTTTGAACGAAGATGTCTCGGTCAAAGATTTCTTGGGGATCGCGTCTTTGCATGAAGCGTTCCACCTTCCGTTGTCGCCCCAAGCGCATGATGAGATCAGACAAATGCAGGATGTTGCTGCTGCGCTTTAACCCTCAACGGCAACTTCAGATGTGTGGAACTACGTGTGGCGAAAAATGAACTTCAAGTCAATGGATTACTACTGTTTTTTCTTCAAAGATCTTCATTCCCACCAAGTCTTCGGTTGGATTTGGAAATCAAAATGCACGATGAAGCTTAAGGTGTTTGCTTGGCTGCTATTCCATGATCGACTTAACACGCACAATATGCTTAAAAGAAGACATTATAACGTCGGGGATGATCACAACTGCTTGCTCTGTGTTCAAAGCATCAAGGAAACCGTTGAGCACATGATCTTTACCTGCGCTTTCAGCAAGCAATGTTGGGGTAAACTTGACATCATCTAGGAACCCTTCCCTGGCAGGCTACAAGCTATGCAAGACCAGAAGAATAACCACCCGTCGACCTTGTTCCTGGAAAAATTCATTGTGGTGTCTTGGAGCATCTGGATGGAGAGGAACAATCATCACTTCAGGGCTATACCACCCTCCTTCCAGTCTTGGCTTGGGAGATTCAAGAAAGATTTTGAGCTGCTATAGCACAGGGTTAAAGAGGCACATAAGCCTTTAGTTCTTAATCTTGTAAACTCTCTTTGGTAGCACTCTAAACTAGCCTTTTTCTCCTCTTGCCACAAAGTGGCTGAGACTTACCTCATGTAAATACTCCATTGTAGAGTCCCCCGCACTATTTATTAATATATTAACTGAGTAGGAGCCTTTCCTACTGTTCTTGGTCAGAAAATATTCTTACTAAAGCATAATTACTCATTAACATGACTCATATATCACTATCGTCATATCACAAAACTATTACAAAGAATCAAGTTTATTTTGTCCAATGATCTTCATGAAAGTTTTTGTTATATCCCTCTTGAATATCTATCACTTTGGGACTAATTCAATATGTTGCTTTTGATAGCTCAAACTAATTTAAGTGAAGAAAATAAGCATAAAAATTTCTTCTCTCAAAATAATATAAGTCAAGCAAGAGAGAATTTCTTCAAAAATTACTAACTCTCAAATAAATCTAAGTGAATCATGAGAGAATTTGTTTAAAAATACTAAACCACACCGTGCTCAAAAAGATATAAGTGAAGCACTAGAGCAATTCCATAGCTCAAAAAGATTTAAGTGAAGCACACAGAGCAATTCTAGCATAATTTTGGCTCTCTCAAATAGGTGTGTCCAGCAAGGATAGATGACACAAAATAAAAATCAAAACAAGAAAAGACTCATATAATACAAGACTCTCCAAGCAAAACTCATGATATGTGACGAATAAAAATATAGCTCCAAGTAAAATACCGATGGTCGTTAGAAGAAAGAGGGAATGCCACTGGGGGACATTCCCAAGCTTAGTTGCTTGTTCCTTTTTGAATAATAACTTGGGGTGCCATGGGCATCCCCAATCTTAGTCTCTTCTTACTCCTTATTCCTTCATCCATCTTGATCTCGCCCAAAACTTGAAAACTTTGATCACACAAAACTCAACAAAACCTTCATGAGATACGTTAGTATAAAAAAGCAAATCACTACTCTAAGTACTGTTGCAAACCCATTCATATTTTATTTTTTCATTATATCTACTGTATTTCAACTTTACTATAGCTTATACCCTCCAATACAAACCATAGATTCATCAAAATAAGCACACAATGCAAAGAAAACAGAATCTGTCAAAAACAGAACAGTTTGTAGCAATTTGAAAACTTCGTATACTTCTGTAACTCCAAAAACTCTAAACAATTAGGACAACATGGGAAATTTGTATATAAATCTTGTCTAAAAAATTCAGAGCACAATCACGTTTATGTGAATTTCTAAAATTGTTTTACTGGGTGCAAAAGTTTCTGTTTTCCAACAAGATCAAATCAAATATCACCCAACGAGATCCCAAAGGCTTTGCTTGGCACAAACACTAACTAAAACATAAAAAACACAATCATAACAGAGGCATGCTTGTGCAAACACTCAAGAACATAAAGAAAAAGACAAAAATATTTTTTTTTCATTGGGTTGCCTCCCAAGAAGCGCTATCGTTTTATGCCGCTAGCTAGGCATAGTATTTTATTGATGCTCATATGAAAGATAACAATTGAAACACAAAGAGAGCATCATAAAACATGTGACAAACATATTTAATTCTAACATACTTCCTATTCATAGGCATTTTATAAGCAAACAAATGATCAAGGCAAGAAAAAACTAGCATATGCAAGGAAGAAGAAAGAAACAGTAGCAATCTCAACAGAGGTAGTTTAGTAACATGAAATTTCTACAACCATATTTTCCTCTCTCATAATAATTACATGTAGGATCATAATCAAATTCAACAATATAGCTATCACATAAAATATTCTCTTCATGGTCCACATGCATGCAAAGTTGACACTCTTCCAAAATTGTGGGATTATCATCAAATAAAGTCATTACCTCTCCAAGCCCACTTTCATCAAAAATTTCATAAGATTAAATACTCCCCAAATATGTGGAATTATTTTTAGCTAAAGTTGATACTTTTTCAAATCCACTTTTAATATTATTGCACACATATTCATCATGAGGTTTAAATCAAATTTCAAGATTATAAGAATCATTATCACCCCAATCATGATCATTGCAATAAATAGTGGACCTAGCAATATTAGCATCCGCAATCTTGGGGTTTTGCATATTATTAGCACAATTCACAGTAACAGAATTTATAATAACATCATTGCAATCATGCTTTTCATTCAAGGAGCTGTCATGAATCACTTATAAATTCCTTCATTTAACACTTCATCACAATTTTCAGATTCATAAATCTCAAGCAAAACTTCATAAAGATAATCTAGTTAACTCAATTCACTAGCAATTGGTTCATCATAGTTGGATCTCTTGAAAAGATTAGCAAGTGGACGAGGATCCATATCAATAGATTTTTTATAAAGCGAAGATGCAAGCAAATAAATGGCACATGTTAACACAAGTAAACATGAGAACTGACGAGAAAAAGGCAAACAAAAAAGAAGGCGAATAAAACGGTAATTTTTTGTGAAGTGGGGGAGATGAAAACGAGAGGAAAATGGCAAATAATGTAAAATGGAAGGAGATGAGATTTGTGATTAGGAACCTGATAGATGTTGACGATGTCTCCCCGCCAACGGCACCAAAAATTTCCTTTTGAGGCGGCTTGAACTACGTCGGTATTTCCCCAAAGAGGACGGGATGATGCAGCACAGATACGGTAGGTATTTCCCTCAGTGATGAGATCAAGGTTATCAAACCAGTAGGAGAACCATGCAATACTATGTAAATGGTACCTGCACACAAATAACAAATACTTGCAACCCGATGTGTAAGAGGGGTTGTCAATCCCTCCTGGGTAAAAAGATAGATAAAATTATAGTAGATTGGATAAATGCAAATGACGGCAAATAAAATTCGGCGAGGTATTTTTGTTTTTTTATAATATAGATCTGAAAATAAAATATGCAAATAAATCAAAAGGCAAATAGCAATATAGATCTGAAAGTATATGATGAGAAAATAGACCCGGGGGCGTAGATTTCACTAGTGGCTTCTCTCGAGAAAAACATCATACGGTGGTTAAACAAATTACTGTTGGGCAATTGATAGAACTTCAAATAATTATGGCGATATCCAGGCAATGGTATAGGCATCACGTCCAAGATTAGTAGACCGACTCCTGCCTGCATCTACTACTATTACTCCACACATCGACCGCTATCCAGCATGCATCTAGTGTATTAAGTTAATGGAGAAATAGAGTAATGCAATAAGAACGATGACAGGATGTAGACAAGATCTATTGATGTAGGAATACACCCCATCTTGTTATTCTTAGCAACGATACATATGTGTCATGTCCCTTCTGTCACTGGGATTGAGCACCGAAAGATCGAACCCATCACAAAGCACCTCTTCCCATGGCAAGAAAAATCGATCTAGTCAGCCTAACTAAACCAAAGATTCGAAGAAGAAATACAAGGCTATAAGTAATCATGCATATAAGAGATCAAAGGACTCAAATAACTTTCATGGATAAAAATATAGACCTGATCATAAACTCAAATTTCATCGGATCCCAACAAACACAACGCAAAAAGAGTTACATCAAATAGATCTCCAAGAGACCATTGTATTGAGAATCAAAAGAGAGAGAGGAAGCCATCTAGCTACTAACTACAGACTCGAAGGTCTACAATGAACTACTCACTTATCATCGGAGAGGCACCAATGAGGATGATGAACCCCTCCATGATGGTGTCTAGACTGGATATGTGGTTTCTGGAACTTGTGGCGGCTGGAATTATGTTTCGTCGACTCCCTAGGGCTTTTGGATTTTTTGGGTATTTATAGAACAAAGAGGCGGTGCGGGAGGCGGCCGAGGTGGGCATAACCCACCAGGGCGCGCATAGGCCCCCAGACGTGCCCAGGTGGGTTGTGCTCCCCTCGGAGCCCCCCTCTGGTACTTCCTTGGCACATCATGTGTCTTCTGGTCCAAAAAAAATCTCCAAAAAGTTTTACTACGTTTGGACTCTGTTTGGTATTGATTTTCTGTGAAGTAAAAAACAAGCAAAAAATAACAACTGGCACTAGGCACTATGTCAAAGGAGTCCCAAAAATTGATATAAAGTTTCTATAAAATGATTGTAAAACATCCAAGATTGATGATATATCAACATGGAACAATAAAAAATTATAGATATGTTGGAGACGTATCACACCACACCCCTCCCAATGAACGACACCCCGTTTCGACCGTAGGTGGTCGAAGAGAACTCCATTTCCTATGTTTGTGGTACGCTAGACCCCGAGTTGTTGAACATGAACCCGTTTTGGCTATTCCATCCAAGCCGGTTGGCTACCGATGAACAGGATGCATTCCAACCCAGTCGGTTACCTCCCTATGAACACAACACTGCTTCTCCGTCCCCAAGCTTAGATAAGTAGATAAACAATTAATTAGCTACGTGAGGAATCTCTCTCATTTTAAAACTTTCAGATCTAAGTATTTTATTCAAACAACAAACAAAATGAAAATAAAGTACACACCAAGGATAGCACACATCATGTGAACAAGTAAAAACTTAGGGTCAATCGAGACTAACTGATAATTGTTGATGAAGAAAGGTGGCATGCCTACCGGGGCATCCCCAAGCTTAGATGCCCGAGACTTCTTGGAATATTAACTTGGGATGCCTTGGGCATCCCCAAGCTTGAGATCTTGTGTCTCCTTAATTCCCCTCACATCACGGTTTTCCTAAATCTTAAAAACTTCATCCACACAAAACTCAACAAGAACTCATGAGATAAGTTAGTATAAATCAATGCAAAACCTTATCATTCTTTACTGTAACAAATCACTAAAATTGTTATTAAACATTGCATACTAAATGCCTCTACATATTTAATACTCCTATCCTGAAATATAATAATGAAACAAGCAAACATGTGCAAACAATGTAAACATAATTGCAATCCGTCTAAACAAAATAGTCTATAAAGGATGAAGCAAAATCCATACTTATTTAGCTCAAAAAATTCTAAATTTTTTCCACAGTGTAGAAAGTTTATCATATCTTATTGTGCCAAAATTTCAAGATTTTATTACATTCTGACTTTTCTAAAGAATTCAAACAATAATAGAAAGCTTTCTGTTTTGAAACAATAACTCATATACTTGGAAACTGGGCATGGTAAAGTCTATACTTGACACTTTTATTGAAATAAAATATGCAAAGCATTATCCTAAATAAAAGCAAGCAAAACTAAAATAAAATGATGCTCCAAGCAAAACTCATATCATGTGACGAATAAAAATATAGTTCCGAGTGAGGTTACCGATAATGTTGAAGACAAAAGAGGGGATGCCATCCGGGGCATCCCCAAGCTTGACACTTGAGTCTTACTTGAATATTACCTTAGGTTCCTTGGTCATGCCCAAGCTTAGGGTCTTGCCACTCCCTATTCTCCTCATATCGATATCTCACCCAAAACATGAAAACTTCAATCACACATAACTTAACGGAACTTCATGAGATGCGTTAGTACGATAAATAATAAATACTTCAGTTTGGTACTATCAAGACAAGATTAATAATTGTTCTCGCACAATGCCTATTATACCCTATCATTTCCATAATTTATATTGACCAATATCAGCCACAGAAACTGTAAAACAAGCAAATTATGCACCGAGAATCTGTCAAGAACAGAACAATCTGGAATGATCTGAACAAACAACATACTTATCTAACTCCAAAAATTCTGAAAAATAAGGAGAAAGTAGGTCGTTTGTATATAAATTATTTATAAAAGAATAGAATTTTATCACATCCCAGTGAAATATAGTAATTGCAACATTGGGAGCAAAAGTTTTTGTTTTTGCACATAATCAATTCAACTATCATCCAAATCATCCCAAAGCCTTTACTTGGAACATTATTGAAATAAAAGCTATAAAACATGATTACTACAATAGCTTAATCATGCGAAGACACAAAAATAGTAGGTATAAGTGTTGGGCTGTATCCCAACAAGCGCTTTTCTTAATGCCTTTTAGCTAGGCATGATGATTTCAGTGATGCTCACATAAAAGTAAAGAATTTAAACATAATGGGAGAATCATGAAACATATGGCAAGCACTTTTAAGACTGACCCACTTCCTATGCATAGGAATTTTGTGAGCAAACAATTTATGGGAGCAAGAATCAGCTAGCATAGGAAGGCAAAACAAGCATGACTCCAAAACTTTCAACACATAGGGATGGAACCTGATATTATTGAGAAGCCTAGAAGCATATGTTCCTCTCTCATAATAATTTTCAGTAGCATCATGAATGAATTCAACTATATAGCTATCACACAAAGCATTCTTTTGATGATGCATAAGCATACAATTTTTATTACTCTCCACATATGCAAATTTCTTCTCATCAATAATAGTGGGAGCAAACTCAACAAAATAACTATCATGAGATACTTGATTGACATAACCAAATTGAATATTAAAATCATGATGGCAAGTTTCATGGTTATCATTCTTCATATCATAAGTGTCATCACAATAATTATCATAGATAGCAACTTTGTTGTCATAATCAATTTAAACCTCTTCCAAAATAGTGGAATCATCATTAAATAAAGTCATGATCTCTCCAAATCCACTTTTATCAATATTTTAATAAGATCAAACACCCTCCAAATTAGTGGGATCATTGTTACCTAGAGTTGAAACTCTTCCAAACCCACTTTCATCATTGTAATCATCATTAATAGGAGGCATGCAATCATCATAATAAAGTTGCTCATTAAAACTTGGGGGACTAAAAATATCATCTCCATCAGTATAGCATCCCCAAGCTTATGGCTTTGCATATCATTATCATCATGGATATTCATAGAAAGAATACTAACAACATTGCAATCATGCTTATCATTCAAATATTTTATGACAAATGTTTTTTTGAACTCTTCATCTAACACTTTGTTACAATTTTTCGATCCATCATATTCAAGAAAGACACTATAAAGACAAAGGATTTGAGGCAACCTCACTTCCATTTTTTTGTAGTTTTCTTTTATAAACCAAACTAGTGAATAAAATAAGAAACTAAAAGGTTCAGTTGCAAGATCTAAAGATATATACCTTCAAGCACTCACCTCCCCAGCAACGGCGCCAGAAAAGAGCTTGATGTCTACTACGCAACTTTTATTCTTGTAGACGTTGTTGGGCCTCCAAGTGCAGAGTTTTGTAGGACAACAACAAATTTCCCTCAAGTGGATGGCCTAAGGTTTATAAATTCGTGGGAGGCGTAGAATGAAGATGGTCTCTCTTAAACACCCTGCAATCAAATACAGGAAATCTCTTGTGTCCCCAACACACCCAATACAATGGCAAATTGTATAGGTGCACTAGTTCAGCGAAGTGATGGTGATACAAGTGTAGCACGGATAGTAGATATAGGTTTTTGTAATCTGAAATAATAAAACAACAAGGTAGCAAGTGATAAAATAGAGCATAAACGGTATTGCAATGCTTAGAAACAAGGCCTAGGGTTCATACTTTCACTAGTGCAATCTCTCAACAGTGCTAACATAATTGAATCATATAACAATCCCTCAACATGTGACAAAGAATCACTCCAAAGTTTCTATCGGAGAATGTACAATGAAAACATGTATCAACCCCTATGCATAGATTACCCCAATGTCACGGAAATCCACAAGTTGAATACCAAAACATACATCAAGTAACTCAATGGAATACCCTATTGTCACCGTGGGTATCCACAAGCAAGACATACATCAAATGATCTCAAATCCAATATTCAATCCAACATAATAGAGCCTTAAAGAGGAAGACTCGATTCATCGCAATAAGATAGAGTGGGAAAAACACCATATGATCTGACTATATTAACAAAGCTCGCGGTACATCAAGATCGTGCCAAATCAAGAATGCACGCTGGAGAGAGAGAGAGAGATCAAGTACATAGCTACTAGTACATACCCTCATCCCCGAGGGTGAACTACTCCCTCCTCGTCATGGAGACCGCTGGGATGATAAAGATGGCCTCTGGTGATGATTTCCCCTCGGGCATGGTGCCGGAACTGGGATTCAGATGGGATCTCTTCGGTACAGAGGTTTGGTTCTAGGTTCCTTTCTGTGGTTTTCTATATTTGTAGGAATCTTTTCCGTCGGTTTCACATCAGGGGGCCCATGAGGGAGCGACAAGCTCGGTAGGTAAAGGCCTTCTAGGAACGGGGGTCCCCAGACTTGCCTGCCTGCGGCCCGGGGCGCGGCTCCTCCAGTGTCCCAGTATGGCCCGTCTTCACCAAGCAACACTCAAGACCCTCGTGAGGGGCCAAGCCTCGAGGGGCGGACAATGCAAGGCCTCCTCAGGAGCGGCCTCACCAGGCAGGCTCGCGAGGGAGGCGGAGAGATCAAGGCAAGGGGTACCTCACGAGGTTCCCATGATGCATGCCATGATGACCAAGGCCAGGCGGGCGCCCGCACGTGCAGTGTCCTCGTTTCCCCTTTGGTGCTAAGGGGGCAAGTGCAGGCGCGGAGTACCGAGGCATCAGGCAAAGGTTTCCATATCGGTGCAACAAGACCAAGACCAGCAGGGCGGCAAGACGGAGGTCATCGTGGAGCCCAAGACAACATCATCGCCAGTGCCTTTGGCAGGCAAAGACCACCTTTAGTCAAGATAGCTTGTACTAGTTGTCCCCTTTCAAAATGGCCGTTGTTGGATCCCTTCCCGCTCAATATTTGGGAATAGGACCAGGGCCTCTATAAATAGGGCTAGCCACCTCGGTAGAGGGGGGATCGAATCTCACCTTGAGCAGAACCACCCCCTAAGCACAAGAACACCTCGCCTCAGGAGGCTGTTCTTCCTACTGTACTGTTCATCATCAGCCCAAGAGGGAATCCACCACCACCACACAGGAGTAGGGTATTACACTACAATGTTGGCCCGAACCTATATAAATCTTGTGTCTCTTGTATTGTGAGTTCATCTAGCTAAGCTTAGGGATCACTGGGAGGCTGAGAGCTAGATTCGGTAGTGGGAAATCTTCGTGCGCACCCTAGTATTCGAACCTCAAGGGTTTTGCTGGAACCCAAAATCTGACATTTGGTGCGCCAGGTAGGGGTGCGCCAAAGTCTTACTTCCACTGATCCGCGTCCCGTCGCTTCATCGCATCCATGTCCGACGCCCGCCGAGCCCGCGCTGAGCACCGGGCCGCTCTCGCCGCTCATGTCACCAGATAGCTCCTGTCGGCGGACCCCCCCATCGTTATCCATCGCCTGCCACCAACACCACCACCGGCCTAGCGGGGCACGAGCATCAATCATCTCGCTGCAACCCTCGGTGCGGCGGGACGACCGCATTGCCACTCCGTCACTGACCCCAGCCGGTTCGTCGTCCCACGCTCGCCGCGCTCCCACGGACGCGCAGGCCGGGCTGCTTACGGCGCGCGAGCTCCTGTGTTACCACCCCATTGACGACCTCTATGAGGAGTGGCTCAATCACATCACCGAGCTCATCAGTGCCACAAGGGGCTTTCCCATGCCGTCCCTCTCATTGCCTCGCCCTCCGCCGAGTACGGGCGACATGGCTTAAGGAGTGCCTCCACCACCTCAGCCCCAAGACGGTGCCCTGGTGCCAAGGCGCGTGGCCCCTGGGCGTGACCCACCGTGTCCGGTGCCCGCACGAGGAAAAGGAAGCTGTTAAGAAACCCCTCGGCCTCAAGAAGGCGCCCCGTGCTCCCTACAACAGCATGACAAGATCGCGTACTGCCAGTGGCAGCGGTGCGCGAGCGCCATCAAGAGCAAGCTCCGCGTCAACAAAGGGCCCTGGTGACCACAGCAGGCTGTCGCGCCTTCACCCCCGAGCTGCGTAGCGTCGCCTGGCCGGGCAAGTTCAAGCCGGACTTGCCTCCTCGCTATGACGGCACCACCGACCCTGCAGAGTTCTTGCAGCTCTACGAGCTGAGCATCGAGGCGGCTAACGACGACAAGAAAGTCATGGCGAATTGGTTTCCCATGGCGTTCAAGGACAGTGCCCGCTCGTGGCTCCTGAACCTGACTCCCGGCTCAATCTCTTCCTAGCATGAGATGCGCAGCCGCTTCATCGCCAACTTCCAGGGCACTCACGACCGCCCCCTGGCCATGGGTGACCTGCACCGCATTAAGCAGCAACCCGGGGAGACCCTGCAGAAATACATCCAGCACTTCAACAACGTCCGCCTCAAGATCCCCAAGGTGATATACGAGGCCATCATCTCAGCATTCTCTGATGGCGTCTATGACGTCAAGATGAAGGAGGAGCTCTCCATCCACGAGGAGTTGGGCACATCCCTGGAGCTGTTCAACCTGGCAACCAAGTGCGCAAGAGCTGAGTAGGGACGCCTCTCCCTCCTCGAGCTCCCAGCTACTGACCCGGAAGAGAAGAAGACCAAGGCCAAGGATGTGAAGCGTAAGGGAGTGGCCGTGCTCATGGCGGAACTGGACACGAAGCGCAGCAGGGACCAGCCAGAGTCATCCAAGGGTAGCCGACCGTTCTGTGCCTACCACAACCTCCACACCCACAACACCAACGACTGCCAGGATCTCAAGGTTGTTCGAGAAGGACACTTCGGTCGACGCCCGAGCGCAACGACCGGGCCTATGGCCGAGGAGGAGGACGTGGCAGAGGATGATAGGGCGATCGTGGCCCCCGCTAGGAGTGGTGTGACCGACCTCGTGAGGATCGTTTGCTGGACCAGCCTCGCGAGGGCGCCTGGAGGGACCAGCCTCGTGAGGGCGCCTGGAGGGATCAGCCTCGCAAGGACTGTCCCTAGGGTAACGTAGGCCTTCCTCCGCTGCTGCCACCGTCAAGAAGGAATGACGAGCATCATCAGGACGAGGGGGCTAGGGACTTCTAGGAGCCACGTGCTATCGCTTGCATCTTGGGCGGAGCTCAGGCCCCAGCCTCTCAGCGCATCTTCAAGTAGTTTGCTCGTGAAGTGAATGCAGTCCTCCCCAGGCTCGAGGCCACGCACCCACTCAGGTGGTCCAAGTGCGCCATCACCTTTAGCTCGGTAGATCAACTCAAGTGCGCGGCTACGGCCGGTGTCCTCCCGATGCTCTATTCACCAGTCATCAGCAACGTGCAAGTCACCAAGACCCTCATCGATGGCGGCGTAGGGCTTAACGTCCCGTCCGTCGAGATGTTCGACAACCTTCAAGTGCCATACGATCAGCTCCAGCCTACCAAGCCTTTCTCATGAGTTACTGACGGCTCCACCACCCCGATAGGGCAGGTCCGCCTCCCTGTCACCTTCGGACAGCGCGACAACTACCGCACCGAGCCCATCGACTTTGATGTCACCCACATCCGCCTGCCATACAATGCCATCCTCGGGTATCCAGCCCTGGCCAAGTTCATGGATGTGACCCACCATGGCTACAACATCCTCAAGATGACTGGAAGCGGCGGAATCATCACGGTTCCCTACGAAGAGAGAGATGCGGTGTGCTCCCTCGGGCGTGCCTTCCAAGCTGTAGCAATCGAGGATTCGGACATCAAGGGCGAGAACCCTCCGGAGGCCAACCCCAAGAAGAAGAAGCAACCGCCCCACGCAAGGCCTCAGGAGGTCGACATCTTGGGTGGTGCCGCGTCAGGATGAGCGCCCGTGCCTGGGGCGCCTCCATCCATCGCATAGGAAGGCGCGCCTGGTGCCCTCCTCGGGCAGGGCTCGGGGGCTCTCTTCTGGAGGGCCTCAGACCTTGCCAACATCATGAGGGAGGCGCTCGGGCACCACTTGGAGGTGTGCTTCGCGGAACATTTCCCTCAGGAAGGCACATGGTGAGGAGAGCCCGACGTTCAGGAGTTCATCACCAAGACCACTCAGGAGCTTCAGGAAGCGAGGGCCGTGCGCGGCGACCACCGCATGCCAGGCACGGCTCCCCATCCAGGCAAAGATGGTGGTCTGCGCGTTTGCACCGACATCCCAGGGCTCAACTGAGCCGCATCTCAGGAGCGCTTCTGGCCTTCGCGCGTGGGGCGCTGCGAGGGTCCGCTACACAACTACATCCGCATGCCTTTCGGACTGCCGAACGCGGCTGCCACCCACCAGCGTCACCTGCGGAGCATCATGGCGGTTAAGGAGGCCACGCACCACGCGATCCTAGTGGAGATGGAGATGGTGCTCAAGGAACCACCTGGTCCCCCAGAGCCTCCTGAGGCTCAGGGCCCCGGTGGCTTGTGAGGGTCGACCCCTTCACCGCGCATCATCAGCTGCTCGAAGACCCCCTCTACAATGGAACCAGGTGACATCCTCCAAGTTCACTTCAGCTGGGAGCGCCTTCAGGGCTGCATCATTCCCAGGCCGCGTGGGTCTGTCCCTGCGGCATGTATACCCTTCTCATGTATTTAGCTTACCTTGCTAGGGGCACCCCTCGGGCTGCATCATCTCCAAGCCTCTTGGGGCTGACCCAGTGGCATGTATCCATTCTGCGTCTACCTAAGCTGATTTGCCTTTCATGCCTAATCTACCCGTGATTGTCACCTGTTCGATCGCCATCTGCCACGAGAGCCGCTCGCGCTGGCACGGTGCTTGTGCATGGGTTCGTCCCTGCAACCCTGACAAATCTGAGCGGTCGAGCTCTGGCCCATGGTGTGCCCCGCACGCGTCACCTCACCAGGCCCTCAGTGCCCTCACAATTCTCTCGGAGCAACCAGCGGCCGGCCGGCAGTCATAATGGCAACCCTTGCCTCTCTCGTGCTGATTTGCAGGAACCTCACAAGGTCTACAACGGGCGGCACCATGTGCTCCCTCTCTTTCCCACTCGGTCCGCTTGCGCGTTAAAAGGGGGGATCCTAAGCATCGCGACTCAGGAGCTCTTACTGTCTCTCCAGCCCTCACCCCCTAGCCTTGACCATGGCATCACGACCTAGCATACCGGCGGCGGCTGAGCTCGCTCGAGGGCCAGGACCTGAGGATGTAGAGCACGAAGGAGGGTGCGGGGAAGAAAGGGGATTCTCATACGGGCCTAACCTAGCTGCGCCACGGCTGCCGACGCTCAAATCAGTCGCAACGCAAGGGAATGACTCACGCTTGGAGCAACTGATCTTTACAACACAAAATTCTCACTTGATGCTGCCCTGTGACGGCAACGTTGCTTTCCTTTCTTACCTCTCGATGGCTGGTTGCACACTAAAGGGGACCTCCTGAGCATCATGACTCAGGGGCTATTACTGGACCTCGGGCCGCTCACCTCCTGGCCTTGACCACGACATCATGACCTATTGGGGCCCGCGGTGCTCCGCACTTGCCATTTGGCTTTGCCACTAAGCCAAGGCCGAGCGCGCCTTGGACCCGGGGGCTACTGTCAGCGTTCTGGGAATGGGGGTCCCCAAACTTGCCTGCCTGCGGCCCACGGCGCGGCTCCTCCAGCGGCCCAGTATGGCCCGTCTTCACCAAGAAACACTCAAGACCCTCGCGAGGGGCCAAGCCTCGCGGGGCGGACGATGCAAGGCCTCCTCAGGAGCGGCCTCACCAGGCAGGCTCGCAAAGGGAGGCGAAGAGATCAAGGCAAGGGGTACCTCGTGAGGTACCCGTGATGCAAGCCATGACGACTAAGGCCAGGCAAGTGCAGTGTTATCGTTTCCCCTTTGGTGCTAAGGGGGCAAGTGCAGGCGTGTAGTACCGAGGCATTAGGCAAAGGTTTCCATATCGGTGCAACAAGACCAAGACCAGCAGGACGGCAGGACGGAGGTCATCGTGGAGCCCAAGACAGCGTCATCACCAGCGCCTTTGGCAGGCGAAGACCATCTTTAGTCAGGATAGCTTGTACTAGTTGTCCCCTTTCAAAATGGCCGTTGTTGGATCCCTTCCCGCTCAATATTTGGGAAGAGGACCAGGGCCTCTATAAATAGGGCTAGCCACCCCAGTAGAGGGGGGATCGAATCTCACCTTGAGTAGAACCACCCACCAAGCACAAGAACACCTCGCCTCAGGAGGCTGTTCTTCCCCCTGTACTGTTCATCATCAGCCCAAGAGGCAATCCACCACCACCGCACAAGAGTAGGGTATTACACCAGAACGGTGGCCTGAACCTGTACAAACTTGTGTCTCTTGTGTTGTGAGTTCATCTAGCTAAGCTTAGGGATCACGGTGAGGCTGAGAGCGATATTTGGTAGGGGAAAATCTTCGTGCGCACCCTAGTGTTCGATACTCAAGGGTTTTGCCGGAACCCGAAATCCGACATTTGGCGCGCCAGGTAGGGGTGCACCGAAGTCTTCCTTCCACTGATCCGCGTCCCGTCGCTTCGTCGCATCCATGTCCGACGCTCGCCGAGGCTGCACTGAGCGCCGGGCCGCTCTCGCCGCTCGCGTTTCCCAGACGGCTCCTGTCGGTGGACCCCCCCCATCGTTCTCCATCGCTTGCCGCCAACGCCGCCACCGGCCCGGCGGGGCACGAGTAGCAAGCATCCTCGCTGCATCCCTCAGTGCAGCGGGACGGCGACACCGCCACTCCGTCGCTGACCCCAGCCAGTTTGTCGTCCCACGCTCACCGTGCTCCCACGAACGTGCAGGCCGCGCTGCTTACGGCGCGCGAGCTCCTGTATTCCGCCCCGTTGACGACCTCTACAAGGAGTGGCTCGCTCGCATCACTGAGCTCGTCAGCACCGTAGGGGGCTTTCCCGCGCCGTCCCTCTCGTTGCCTCGCCCTCCGCCGAGTACGGGCTACGTGGCTCAAGGAGCGCCTCCACCACCTCAGCCCCAGGACAGCACCCTAGCGCCAAGGCCGTGGCCCCTGGGCGTGACCCACCGCGTTTGGCGCCCGTGCGAGGAGAAGGAAGCTGCCAAGAAATCCCACGGCCTCAAGAAGGCGCCCCTGTGCTCCCTGCACCAGCACGATAAGATCGCGTACTGCCTCTGGTGGCAGTGCGCGAGCACCATCAAGAGCAAGCTCCGCGTCAGCAAAGGGCCCCGGTGACCATAACAGGCTGCTGCGCCTTCACCCCCGAGCTGTGTAGCGTCCCCTGGCCGGGCAAGTTCAAGCCGGACTTGCCTCCTTGCTATGATGGCACCCCCGATCCCATGGAGTTCTTGCAGCTCTACGAGCTGAGCTTCGAGGTGGCCAACGGCGACAAGAAAGTCATGGTGAATTGGTTTCCCATGGTGCTCAAGGATGGTGCCTGCTCGTGGCTCCTGAACCTGCCTCCCGGCTCCATCTCTTCCTGGGACGAGATGCACAGCCGCTTCATTGCCAACTTCCAGGGCACTCGCGACCGCCCCCCGGCCGCGGGTGACCTGCACCGCATTAAGCAGCAGCCTGGGGAGACGCTGCAGAAATACATCCAGCGCTTCAACATCGTCCACCTCAAGATCCCCAAGGTGACGAACAAGGCCATCATCTCAGCATTCTCTGATGGCGTCCGTGATGTCAAGATGAAGGAGGAGCTCGCCATCCACGAGGAGTTGTGCACATCCCTGGAGGGACGCCTCTCCCTCCTCGAGCTCCCAGCTACTGACTCCGAAGAGAATAAGACCAAGGCCAAGGACGTGAAGCGTAAGGGAGTGGCCGTGCTCGCGGCTGAAAGTGCAACTATCCCTAGGTGGTTTTGGTAATTCCTAATAAGATATAGCTCATTGAGCTAACATTCTTTCAAGATAAATATCTCAGGAAGAGCTCAATGAATGGCATGGCATGGATGAGAAAAGTGGACCCCTCAAAATGCTAAGGATAAAAGGATTGGCTCAAGCTCAATGCTCAAGACTCTACATTTTATATTTTAGTGATCCAAGATCACATTGAGTCTATAGGAAAAGCCTATACTATGAAGGAGGGATGAGGTGTTGCTTAATGGGGTTCTTGCTCCATAGTGCTTAGTGATATGCTCCAAAACCCTCAACTACTTTCCCACATCCACATATGACCTAAACCAAAAGTCAAACTCGGCCCCACCGATTCTTTCTATCTGGCGCCACCGAGTTCATATGTCATAGCCACTGCCACAAACCCTAGGCAAATCGGTCTCACCGATAGGGATCTCGGTCTCACCGAGATGGGATTGTAATCTCTCTGTTTCCCTTCATAACGTTTCGGTACAACCGAGATGAGCGATCGGTCCCACCGAGATTGCAATGTAAACTCTCTGTTTCCCTTTCGTAACATTTCGGTCTCACTGAAATGAGCGAACCAGTCCCACGGAGTTTACCTGACCAACTCTCTGGTTAGCTTATTACCAAAACCGGTCTAACCGAGTTTGTGTAATCGGTCTCACCGAGATTACATTATGCCCTAACCCTAACCATATCGGTCCTACCAAGTTGCATGTCGGTCCCACCTAAAACCCTAACGGTCACTAGGTGTACTGAATCGGTCAGACCGAGTTTCTCAATTCGGTCCCACCGAGATTGGTAAATTGTGTGTAACGGTTAGATTTTGTCTAGAGGCTATATATACCCCTCCACCTCCTCTTCATTCATAAAGAGAGCCATTAGAATAAACCTACACTTCCAACTTACATTTTTTGATCCCCCACAAAAAAAACTTACATTTTCTGAGAGAGAACCACCTACTCATGTGTTGAGACCAAGATATTCCATTCCTACCATATGAATCTTGATCTCTAGCCTTCCCCAAGTTGCTTTCCACTAAAATCTTCTTTCCACCAAATCCAAATCCTGTGAGAGAGAGTTGAGTGTTGGGGAGACTATCTTTTGAAGCACAAGAGCAAGGATTTCATCATCAACACACCATTTGTTACTTCTTGGAGAGTGGTGTCTCCTAGATTGGCTAGGTGTCACTTGGGAGCCTCCGACAAGATTGTAGAGTTGAACCAAGGAGTTTGTAAGGGCAAGGAGATCGCCTACTTCGTGAAGATCTACCGCTAGTGAGGCAAGTCCTTCATGGGCGACGGCCATGGTGGGATAGACAAGGTTGCTTCTTCGTGGACCCTTCTTGGGTGGAGCCCTCCATGGACTCGCGCAGCCGTTACCCTTCGTGGGTTGAAGTCTCCATCAACCTGGATGTACGATAGCACCACCTATCGGAACCACGACTCAAAAATCACCGTGTCTCCAAATTGCGTTTGATTTCTCCAAACCCTTCCCTTTACATTCTTGCAAGTTGCATGCTTTATTTTCCGCTGCTCATATACTCTTTGCATGCTTGCTTGAATTGTGTTACGATTGCTTGACTTCTGCTAAGTTTGCTAAAATCTGCCAAAGACTAAAATTGGGAAAAGGATAGATTTTTATTTGGTCAAGTAGTCTAATCACCCCCTCTAGACATACTTCCGATCCTACAAGTGGTAAGAGCTTATTGAAGGGAATTATAGAGAAAGGTGTTTACAAGAGCCTTGCCGAGAGTAAGCAATTCGAGGAAATTGTACGCAAGCAAGGAAGGCACCGGAAGAACCAAGGTGTTGGGTTTGAACGAAAGTTTAATGCCAATGGAGTTGAGTGGGAAGAAGATCAATACCCCAAGATGAAGTTTGTTCCTTAACAAGAGAACTATGATCCTACTTCCTTCAAAGTGACACAAGCTCAATATGATCTTCCACCACAAGACCACAAGCAAAAAGGCAAGGATGAGCTTCAAGAGGAGATTAATGCATTTGAAGAAGCTCCCAAAGTCTTGGTCAAGTGGGTTCCCAAGACTACGTCAAGTTCTACTTCATCAAGTACGACTACAACTCCAAGGATTCCCATCAATATGGTGTGCATCCTGAAGAAGAACTAGAGAGTTCTTGAGGGTGACTCCGCCAACATAGTTCACTCATATCATTTTGGCAAGGACAAGTGCAATCAACTTCCACATCTTGCACTAGTTCATGGAGTCACAAACCCTCTTGTTGGTAAGACAAGGGACAAGGTAAACTAATGCTTTCATAGACATCATTTTGTGTGTGCATCACTCTATGTCTATGGATATCCTTGTTTGTTCCTTGTGGGACTAACCCGTGTAGGTATTGAAAGTGTAACTCACTCCAAAGGATTGCTCCAAAATATCTACATCAACATTGAGCATCCACATCTTCAACACCTACATGAAGTCATCATCGACAAAACCCAAGGTTAGTTCATCCTTCTAAGGGGGGATCTCACATCTAGGGGGGCTTTACTCCAAGAATTGAGTTAAAGCAACTCTAATGGTGTGAACACATAAATGCATTACCTAAAAGTGGCAACCCCAGTTGAGCTTAAACGATGAGTATGACCTATGATCAAATGTTCTCATTTGACTCCTAAGTCAATATACTAATATATAGATGACCTAGTCATCGCCAATTGCTTGATAGATGCTAGATTGGTTGTGCATGCTTTGCCACATATTTCATTTGTCATTTTATTGTGTGAGCATGTTGGTTGCATATTTTACTCATTCGAGAACATCCACTTGTAGTTTTGCTTGTTTGGTTCCTTTTCTTTTGCCAAGTGGATGGACAAGAATGCCTAAGAACCTTCTCTAGCTATCTATGATTTTCTTGTCTCAAACTCTATTCATGCTACATCACAAAGTTTGATCAAGTCAGATTCGAACCACTCTGTGTGAGGAGCACTCGGAGTCCCCGATTCGTCATAGACTTAAACTTCCAAAACTTCTTCGTGCGTTTCGGTCTGACCAATTCTTCCATTTCGGTCATACCGAGATCACTAAGTCGATCTAGGTTTTCAATCTCGGTGCAACCGATTTGAACATTTCGGTCACACCGAGTTGCAGTAATTGCTTGCAGTAATGCATCTCGGTGCCACCGGGTTGTTCCACTCGGTCACACCGAAAGGGTTGGGCTATATATATCCACGGGCAAAATTTTGGAAATTTTCTCCGAACTCTTTCGCCCGCGCTCAGCCCGCTCTGCCTCTTGGGTCTCCGGATCGTCCTCCTCGTCGCCAGCTGCCTCCCGCCGCTGGTCTCCGCCACCGTCAACGGGAATCATCTCCACCATTGTTGCCGTAGTAAGTCCATCGCCGAAATAGGGTATGGAATTGATCCTTGTGCTAATCACTCTCTGATTCCTAGCACATTGTTTTCGCCATGTATCTTGCCACGATTGAGATCATCTTATCCTGTCAAAACGCTCCGTAGATTAGGTTTGGATTGAAAATTTAGGGTTAGGTTTCCGCCGAAACCACCTCGGACCCACCGAGCTGTAGAAATCGGTTCCACCGATTTGGCCAAGGCCATTGCACATGTGATTCTTGCTTTGACCGAGAATTGCAAATCGGTGTGACCGAGTTCAGGACTTTGTGAAACCCTAGCAGTCTTGGTGCCACCGAACTATGACTCGGTCTGACCGAGTTCACTAGTTTAGGTTCCTAAAGCTGCTTCGGTATCACGGAGTTTACAAATCGGTAGATCCGAAATGCTTTCTGTGGAAAACTAAAACTAAGTTTTTAAATCATTCTTTTGCAAAAACCTTTGTATTTTGTGATGCTCATGCCCTCTATGTCATCTACATCTATTCACAGGGTCAGTTGTCAGTGTTTGCAACATGTCTGATCAGAGTGACATCCAGAACAGAGAAGAGGAGCAGGTTCACTTGAGTGAGGGCACTAGTCCCTCCAGTTCCTCAGATGAGGGCAGCAGGAGCACTCCAAGCAATTTACCCAAAGTTGCCACCAGGATTAGGAAGAAGAGAACCTCAGATTCTGAGGATGAAGATTATGTGGCAGAATAGGATGAAGCCACATCTAGAAAGGTGCTCAAGAAGGAATATGGCACAGCTGCAGCCACTAAGACTGGTTTGAACAGGAAAATCCCAGCCAAGAGGACTCCTATGCTGAAGTTCAGAGGATCAACTAAGGAAACTGAGAAATCTGATCTCAAAGAGCCAGAAGTGACTGAAAAGAAAAGGAAGGAAAGGGTCAAGAAGACCATGGCCAGGGTTGTTGGAAAGCCTTCCATGATGGAAGATGAAGAAGAAGAGGTTGCTGCACCAGCACCTAAAGCTCATAAGCTTATGGGTGATGCCATCAGGTCATGGGCTGCTTCATCAAAGCCCAAAGAAGCACCCAAGGCTGCTTCCAAGCCCAAGACTGCACCTAGGAGGAATACTAGGAACATTCCAGCTGCTGAGAAGAACAAGGCCCTAATGCCTGAAGTTGTTGCTGAAGAAGAAGATGATGAAGAACATGTCTTGAGAAAGTTGAAGCCTAAAATTTCAGATCATAATGATGCTCATCCTGTAGCTGAGAATATGAAGCTGAGAAAGGATGCAGGACTCAGATAGTGGAGGTTGACTGATCCCTATGCAGTCAGGAGGAGAACTGCTATGGACTACATGTTCCATACAAAGGAACAACAGGATTTCTATGAGACAGTACTGCGTGACAAGAAACCAATTATCTGTGATATGAGATGGGTGGACTGGAAATATATCAAGGAGAATGCAGAACACTATCCTGGTGTGCATGACAGTTTCAAGGGTTGTGGAGTGGATGACTTTGTTGGGCAGAAGCTCACAAAGTGGAATGATGAGCTTATAATGCAGTTCTACTCCAGAGCACATTTTTATCTAGATGGGAGGATAGTATGGATGTCTGAAGGTACAAGGTACCAATCAACTATTGAAGAATGGGCTAATCTGATCAATGCACCTAAGGAGAAAGAGGATGACTTGGATGTCTATGACAAGAAGAAGATGGATCACAACACTATGGCACATATGTACAAGGAGATCCCAGATGCTGCTGTTGAAACACACAAGTTTGGATCAGTACATTACCTTCTGTCAGGAGTGCCAACCATCAACTGGATCCTCAGGCACACTCTTTTGCCTAAGTCAGGAGATCACAACATGATTAGAGGCCATGTTATCAATCTGCTTCACTTATTTGATGTGCCTCAAAAGTTCAAGGTCATGAGCCTCATAGTAGAAACTATCAAGAAGACAGCTGCTGACCAGAAGAGAAGTTGTGGGTATGCCCCACTGATCCAGGAGCTAATTAACTCCAAGATGGGCACTGACACATACTTGTTGGACAAGGAACACATGCCTATCTATCCAGATTTTGAGGACAACCAAGTGGTTATGGACGAAGATGAACCATCTTCTGTGCTAGCACAAGCAAATAAGAAGAAGGCAAGGACTGAGAAGGCTGCCAAGATGCCAACCATTGATGAGGCATCTGAGTACTTCCTGAAGAGCAAGCAAGATCAACTTGGCTACTTGATTGCATCCACTCTAAGGATTGAGAAGGGGTTGGCCACCCTGACACAAAACCAGGAGAGCCTGGAGAGGATCATGGAGCAGAAGTTCTATGACTTGGATGTGAAGGTAACTGAGATTCAGTGTGTTGTTGAGCAACTCCAAGATGACATGCAGGAGAGGAAGGGCAAGACAACCACTGAGGCGTTTGCTAGAGTGCCCAGAGCTCAGAGATCAGCTGAAGTGCCAGTGACAGACACAAGAGCAACTTCATCTGCACCAGCTACAACTTCAGTGCCACCAGCTCCAGCACCTACTCCACCAGCTCCAACTTCATCAAATGATGCCTTCGTCCTTAGAGTCATTTCTACACCACCACATCAAGACCAAGCCTGAGAGTCGATTTAGTACTATGCATTTTCTATGAACTTTTTGGTAACTTGTTGCCAAAGGGGGAGAAAAATGTATAGATCATAGGCTTCGAGAGAGAGTGTTTGCTTTTATTCTCTCTTGTTTTGGTGGTTGAACTTTGTTTGCTTTTGCTTGTTTGAGATACTTTGTGCCTGTGTGATACTTGGATGACCATGTGTTTGATCATATGCTACATTAATGCTTGTTGGATGATATTATCCTTTTATATCTCTATATGATCATTCACTTTGCTTGGTGATGAGTGCATGTATTTTAGTTATTATCATTTTGAGCGCTCCACCAAGATGTATGTGACATGGGAGAGTAACTCATGATCCTAACTCATTGTGCATTTGCAGTCCAAAGCAAATCTTAAACTATGCACAAATTTAGGGGGAGCTCTCACATTTCACATACTTCTCAAAGCGACAATGTTTTTCAATCTTATTATCATTTGTCGAAGCTTTGATCTATATGTTGTCATGAATTACCAAAAAGGGGGAGATTGAAAGTGCAACTATCCCTAGGTGGTTTTGGTAATTCCTAACAACATATAGCTCATTGAGCTAACATTATTTCAAGATAAATATTTCAGGAAAAGCTCAATGAATGGCATGGCATGGATGAGAAAAGTGGACCCCTCAAAATGCTAAGGATAAAAGGATTGGCTCAAGCTCAAAGCTCAAGACTCTACATTTTATATTTTAGTGATCCAAGATCACATTGAGTCTATAGGAGAAGCCAATACTATCAAGGAGGGATGAGGTGTTGCTTAATGAGGTTCTTGCTTCATAGTGCTTAGTGATATGCTCCAAAACCCTCAACTACTTTCCCACATCCACATATGACCTAAACCAAAAGTCAAACTCGGCCCCACTGATTCTTTCTATCCGGCGCCACCGAGTTCAGATGTCATAGCCACTGCCACAAACCCTAGGCAAATCGGTCTCACCGATAGGGATCTCGGTCTCACCGAGATGGGATTGTAATCTCTCTATTTCCCTTCGTAACATTTCGGTACAACCGAGATGAGCGATCGGTCCCACTGAGATTGCAATGTAAACTCTTTGTTTCCCTTTCGTAACATTTCGGTCTCACCGAAATGAGTGAACCGGTCCCACCAAGTTTACCTGACCAACTCTCTGGTTAGCTTATTACAAAAATCGGTCTCACCGAGTTTGTGTAATCAGTCTCACCGAGATTACGTTATGCCCTAACCCTAACCATATCAGTCCTACCGAGTTGCATGTCGGTCCCACCGAAAACCCTAACGGTCACTAGGTTTACTGAATCGGTCAGACCGAGTTTCTCAATTCGGTCCCACCGAGATTGGTAAATTGTGTGTAACGGTTAGATTTTGCCTGGAGGCTATATATACCCCTCCACCTCCTCTTCATTCGTGGAGAGAGCCATCAGAACAAACCTACACTTCCAACTTACATTTTCTGATCCCCCGCAAAAAAACTTACATTTTCTGAGAGAGAACCACCTACTCATGTGTTGAGACCAAGATATTCCATTCCTACCATATGAATCTTGATCTCTAGCCTTCCCCAAGTTTCTTTCCGCTCAAATCTTCTTTCCACCAAATCCAAATCCTGTGAGAGAGAGTTGAGTGTTGGGGAGACTATCATTTGAAGCACAAGAGCAAGGAGTTCATCATCAACACACCATTTCTTACTTCTTGGAGAGTGGTGCCTCCTAGATTGGCTAGGTGTCACTTGGGAGCCTCCGACAAGATTGTGGAGTTGAACCAAGGAGTTTGTAAGGGCATGGAGATCGCCTAGTTAATGAAGATCTACCGCTAGTGTGGCAAGTCCTTCATGGGTGACGGCCATGGTGGGATAGACAAGGTTGCTTCTTCGTGGACCCTTCTTGGGTGGAGCCCTCTATGGACTCACGCAGCCGTTACCCTTTGTGGGTTGAAGTCTCCATCAACGTGGATGTACGATTGCACCACCTATCAGAACCATGGCTCAAAAATCACCATGTCTCCAAATTGCGTTTGATTTCTCCAAACCCTTCCCTTTACATTCTTGCAAGTTGCATGCTTTACTTTCCGCTGCTCATATAATCTTTGCATGCTTGCTTGAATTGTGTTTCGATTGCTTGACTTGTGCTAAGTTTGCTAAAATTTTCCAAAGAGTAAAATTGGGAAAAGGATAGATTTTTATTTGGTCAAGTAGTCTAATCACCCCCCTCTAGACATACTTCCGATCCTACAGCAGCCTACTGTTCTGTGCCTACCACAACCTCCACACCCACAACACCAACAACTGCCAGGAGCTCAGGGTCGTTCCAGAAGGACGCTTCGGTCGATGCCCCGAGCGCAACGACCCAGGCTACAGCCAAGGTGGAGGATGTGGCGGAGGACGATGGGGCGACCGTGGCCCCCGCCAGGAGTGGCGTGACCGACCTTGTGAGGATCGCTGGCAGGACCAGCCTCTTAAGGGCGCGTGGAGGGACCAGCCTCGTGAGGGCGCCTGGAGGGATCAACCTCGCAAGGACCGTCCCCAGGGTAATGCAGGCCTTCCTCCACTACCGCCACCGGCAAGAAGGAATGACGAGCATAATCAGGAAGAGGGGGCTGGGGGCTTCCAGGAGCCACATGCTATCGCTTGCATCTTGGAGAGCTCAGGCCCCAGCCTCTCAGTGCATCTTCAAGCAGTTTGCTTGCGAAGTGAATGCAATCCTCCCCAGGCTCGAGGCCACGCGCCCGCTCAGGTGGTCCAAGTGCGCCATCACCTTCAGCTCGGCAGATCAACTCAAGTGCGTGGCTATGGTCCAAGTGCGCCATCACCTTCAGCTTGGCAGATCAACTCATGTGTGTGGCTACGGCCGGTGTCCTCCCGATGCTTTGTTCACCAGTGATCAGAAATTTGCAAGTCACCAAGACCCTCATCGATGGCGGCGCAGGGCTTAACGTCCTGTCCGTCGAGATGTGTTCGACATCCTTCAAGTGCCATACGATCAGCTCCATCCTACCAATCCTTTCTCAGGAGTTACTAGCGGCTCCACTGCCCCGATAGGGTAGGTCCGCCTCCCAGTCACCTTCGGACAGCGCGACAACTACCGCACCGAGCTCATCGACTTCGACATCGCCCACATCCACCTGCCATACAATGCCATCCTGGGGTATCCAGCCCAGGCCAAGTTCATGGCTGTGACCCACCACGGCTACAACGTCCTCAAGATGTCCGGAAGCGGTGGAATCATCACGGTTCCCTCCAAAGAGAGAGATGCGGTGTGCTCCTTCGAGCATGCCTTCCAAGCTGCAGCAATCGAGGATCTGGACATCAAGGGCGAGAAACCTCCGGAGGCCAACCCCAAGAAGAAGAAGCAATCGCCCCGTGCAAGGCCTCAGGAGGTAGGCACCTTGGGTGGTGCCGCGTCAAGATCAGCGCCCGTTACGGGGCGCCTCCATCCATCGCATAGGAAGGCGCGCCCGGCGCCATCCTCGGGCAGGGCTCGGTGGCTCTCTTCTAGAGGGCCTCAGACCTTGCCAACATCACGAGGGAGGCGCTCGGGCACCACTTGGAGGCGTGCTTTGCGGCACGTTTACCTCAGGAAGGCACAGGGCGAGGAGAGCCCGACGTTCAGGAGTTCATCACCAAGACCACTCAGGAGCTTCAGGAAGCGAGGGCCATGCACGGCGACCACCGCATGCCCGGCACGGCTCCCCATCCAGGCGAAGATGGTGGGCTGCGCGTTTGCATCGACATCCGAGGGCTCAATCGAGCCGCATCTCAGGAGCGCTTGTGGCCTTCGCGCGTGCGGCGCTGCGAGGGTCCGCCGCACAACTACGTTCGGATGCCTTTCAGCCTGCCGAACACGGCTGCCACCCACCAGCGTCACCTGCGGAGCATCCTAGCGGTGAAGGAGGCCAGGCACCATGCAATCCTAGCGGAGATGGAGACGGTCCTCAAGGAACCACCTGGGCCCCCAAAGCCTCCTGAGGCTCAGGGCCCCGGTGGCTCGTGAGGGTCGGCCCCTTCACCGCGCATCATCAGCTCCTCCAACACCCCTCTACAACAGAACTAGGTGACATCCTCCAAGTTCATTTCAGCTGGGAGCGCCCTTAGGTTGCATCATTCCCAGCCCGTGTGGGTCCGTCCCTGCTACATGTATCCCCTTCTTATGTCTTTAGCTTACCTTGCTGGGGGCGCCCCTCGGGCTGCATCATCCCCAAGCCACTTGGGTCTGACCCAATGGCATGTATCCATTCCGCGTATACCTAAGCTGATTTGCCTTTCATGCCTAATCTACCCATGATTGTAACCTGTTTGATCGCCATCTTCCACGAGAGCCGCTCACGCTGGCACGGTGCTTGCGCACGGGTCCTTTCCTGCAACACCGACAAATCTGAGTGGTCGAGCTCTAGCCCACGGTGTGCCCCGAATGCGTCACCTCACTAGGCCCTCAGTGCCCTCACCATTCTCTCGGAGCAACCAGCGGCCGGCCGGCAGTCATAATGGCAACCCTTGCCTCTCTCGTGCTCATTTGCAGGAACCTCACAAGGTCTACAACGGGCGGCACCACGAACTCCCTCTCTTTCCCATGTGGTCCGCTTGCGCGTTAAAAGGGGGGCTCCTGAGCATCGCGACTCAGGAGCTCTTACTGGCTCTCCAGCCCTCACCCCCTGGCCTTGACCATGGCATCGGGACCTGGCATACCAGCGGTGGCTGAGCTCGCTCGAGGGCTGGGACGTGAGGACGTAGAGCACGAACGAGGGTGCAGGGAAGAAAGGGGAGGCTCGTACGGGCCTAACCTAGCTGCGCCACGGTTGCCGATGCTCAAGTCAGTTGCAACACAAGGGAATGACTCCAGATTACCGAGATAAGTCTCACGCTTGGAGCAACTGATCTTTACAACATGAAATTCTCACTTGATGCTGCCCCGTGACGGCAACATTGCCTTCCTTTCTTACCTCTCGACGGCTGCTTGCACGCTAAAGGGGACCTCCTGAGCATCGCAAGTCAGGGGCTCTTACTGGACCTCGGGCCACTCACCTCCTGGCCTTGACCACGACATCGCGACCTGGCATACCAACGACGGCTGTAGCCTGCCTGGGGACCGGGACCTGTCAGCGTACAGCGCCGAGTCGCTGCGAGGTTAGGAAGGGGGAACCAAGCCGGGACAGGACAATCACTCGCATGATTTCATAACAAGGATAACATCAACAAAAGGCATCATAGACCCTTTACACGCCCCTGCGGGGCGTTTCTCGATTCCTCGCAGGGAACAAAAGACAAGAACTTTGAGGAGTCCTAACTACACTTGCCACCATGGCCGGCGCCATCATCAACGGTGGGCCACGGGAGACTGGTGCCAACCCCATCTAGATCAGGGGCGGCGACAGCCCAATGCCGCCGCCTTGCTCTGGGCACGGCGAGAGCTCAGAGGAACTCGTCAGATGGGTAGTTGCCGGGGTAGCGTGGGGAACCGGAGACGCCCACGTCTAATCAGTCGCCACGTGTTGACCAAGGCCATGGGCTGTTGGGGCCCGTGGCGCTCCGCACTTGTCCTTTGGCTTCGCCGCTAAGCCAAGTCCGAGCGTGCCTTGGGCCCGGGGGCTACTGTCGGCGTTTTGGGAACTGGGGTCCCCAGACTTGCCTGCCTACGGCCCGTGGCACGGCTCCTCCAGCGGCCCAGTACGGCCCGTCTTCACAAAGCAACACTCAAGACCCTCGCGAGGGGCCAAGCCTCTCGGGGCAGACGACGCAAGGCCTCCTCAAGAGCGGCCTCACCAGGCAAGCTCACGAGGGATGCGGAGAGATCAAGGCAAGGGGTACCTCGCGAGGTTCCCGTGACGCAAGCCATGACGACCAAGGCCAGGCGGGCGCCCGCGCGCGCAGTGTCCTCGTTTCCCCTTTCGTGCTAAGGGCGCAGGCGCAGGCGTGGAGTACCAAGGCATCAGGCAAAGGTTTCCATATCGATGCAACAAGACCAAGACCAACAGGATGGCAGGACGGAGGTCATCATGGATCCCAAAATGGCGTCATCACCAGCGCCTTTGGTAGGCGAAGACCACCTTTAGTCAGGATAGCTTGTACTAGTTGTCCCCTTTCAAAATGGCCGTTGTTAGATCCCTTCCCGCTCAATATTTGGGAAGAGGACCAGGGCCTCTATAAATAGGGCTAGCCACCCTAGTAGAGGGGGGGATCGAATCTCACCTTGAGCAGAACCACCCACCAAGCACAAGAACACCTCGCCTCAGGAGGCTGTTCTTCCCCCTGTATCGTTCATCATCAGCCCAAGAGGCAATCCACCATCACCACACAGGAGTAGGGTATTACACCACAACAGTGGACCGAACCTGTATAAATCTTGTGTCTCTTGTGTTGTGAGTTTATCTAGCTAAGCTTAGGGTTTGCGGCGAGGCTGAGAGCAAGATTCGGTAGGGGGAAATCTTCGTGCGCACCCAAGTGTTTGAACCTCAAGGGTTTTGCCGGAACCCAAAACCCGACAGTAGCCGCGCCCTAGGGGGCGCCCCTTCAGCTTGTTGTGTGCTTGTGGCTCTTCTGGTCCTTCCTCGAAGCTTCTGACGTCTCTTTTTGTCCATAAAAAATCACTGTAAATTTTAGCCCAATCCGAGAACTTTTATTTCTGCATAAAAATAACACGACGGTAGTTCTGCTGAAAACAACATCAGTTCGGGTTAGTTTCACTCAAATCATATAAAAGCGCACCCAAAACCATATAAAATTGTTAAACATGGCATGAATACTTCATAAATTATAGATACGTTGGAGACGTATCAGAGTACGCATTCGAGACCCTGCCCGTATGTACATACCTGGCCATATTTTTTGCCACGTGGTTGTACGTACATGTACTCGATTAAGACGGGACTATATGAACTGCTACATAGGGGCTCTACTATGACACGTGCCCCTCCTTACACGACCATGGTTCATGAGACCGATCGACCATTATGTTGCTACTTCTTGAGCTTGCGTTGGTTTTTCCCTTGAACATGAAAGGGTGATGCAGCAAAGTAGAGTAAGTATTTCCCTCAGCTTTTGAGAACCAAGGTATCAATCCAGTAGGAGACAATGCGCAAGTCACCGAATACCTGCACAAACAAACACCAACTTGCACCCAACGCGATAAAGGGGTTGTCAATCCCTTCACGGTTATTTGCAAAGTGAGATCTGATAGAGACAGATAAACGGTAAAGTAATATTTTTGGTATTTTTGGTTTATGGAACCGAAAGTAAAAGATTGCAAAGGAAGTAAATTGGAAACTAAAATTGTAGATCGGAAACTTATATGATGGAAAATAGACCCGGGGCCATAGGTTACACTAGAGGCTTCTCTCAAGATAGAAAATATTATGGTGGGTGAACAAATTACTGCCGAGCAATTCATAGAAAAGTGCAAAGTTATGACGATATGTAAGGCAATGATCATGAATATAGGCATCACGTCCGTTGTGGCACCCCGGCTCAGAGCAACCGGTTTACCTTGCATTGCCAACCCAGAGATCATGTCTTCTGACAATACACAACATCTTGGTATAGAAAACAACCGCTTTATTGATACTAGCGGAAGCATAGTGCGATATTACATCAAGTAGCGAGGCTAACCGGCACACTCGGTGTGGCTGCACAATATGTACATTATTTAGTGAACATAAAGGGGCCTCGATCACAACAACTACGCGGCAGCGGAACGACGACGAAGCGGGACTCCATAGCACAGGGACACCAAAGTGGACACGATCTAGACACGGCAATGCTCCGATCCAGTTAGACTTTCCTAAAATCTAGCATAACATGCCAAGTCAGTACATTGAATGTACTTGCAAGCTCACAACAAGCATAAACATAATGACAAACAATATCATGACATTTAGTCAAGTTAAATGCAAACAACAACATGCTTCTCATGCCATGCATCCAATCTTGTGCACCGAGTCCTTCGGACTCTCTTACCAATGGGTTGCCTCACAACCAAACTGTGATCATTCACGGATCACAAACGGAACCACCACGGTCAGTCTCACTGACATGATCATGATTCAACCAGTGCCATGCAAATAACTTAGTGTGCAAGATTACTTTATAAAAGTTGATCCATGGTGTGACTTACTTACGAACTGGGCCCTTATCCGCGAGCGCGGCTATCGATAGATTTAATACACTCTGTAGAGGTAGTGCATTGGACCCACACCACAGGACCCATGGCCTCGCACTCCCATTTAGGTGGACCAACAGCATTCAGACATAACTCTCACATTGCCATGACACTCTTTCGGCCACTCAGACTAACTCCACACTAGGCTAAGCCATGGGTGGCCCGGTGCCTACCAAAGGCAAAACGGCCACCATCGTGGCAGAACAAAACGGTCCCAAACAGGGACAAGGTACCATATCAACAACAACAGGCACACAAGGTTATGTCTGCTTACCGGGCCAGGGAAACGCACGCCCATAACCTTCCCTCATTGGAGGCACCGACAAGAGGCATGACAACCGAACGACTAACGGCCTTCCCATAACAGGCAAATGTGGTTGCACTGGTCAGCCCGATTCAGTGGCACCATGACCCGATCAACTTTATGTTCAAGTTCAATTAACATTAGCTTTAACTTGAAATAAAATGCCCGAGTCACCATATGCCATGCTCATGCAACCATATGACATGCATCTCATATCACTTGAAAATAACAGATCGACTCATCAAAAGTTCTACTTGCACCAATCATCACTAAACTTTGCTGAGTCTTTTTCACTGGTTACTTGTACTCATCATTTTTAGTTTCTTATTTGCCATATGAAACTCATCATGCATAAATGAAAATAATACCGATGTTCATCATACCAGAGTCATAACAAGATCACATAGTCAATCTACTTATACTATATCTCACTTAGTTCAAGCACTTACTTTTGTAAACTAAGCATCTTGCTCATGACAAAATAACTAACATAAGTATTATTCATTTAATAACTATATGCAAGAAATATCATATATTCAAGTTAGAAAAATCATGGATATTGCAAAGACACCATGAAAATGTTTGTGTGGCTTGCCTTAGTTCATAGGAGCGTCACACTCCTCCTCGAAGTCTTCAAGACAAGCTTCTCCTTCTGAAAATAATTCAAATGACAAAAAGAAAATATCAAAACACTTCTGAAAATTACCAGAAAATCTAGACATCAGAGAAAAATCTTATCTTGGGTGTGCTGCTAGGGTTTTCCAGTAAGAAGACAATGCAAAAAGAATCAACTGATTTGGACTAGAGGTTTAGGAGTTACAGCTAGTCAAAGTTCTGGTCAAAATTTGATTTAAATCTGAAATAAAAGAAAACCAGGGGTGATGTCGAAGGCGTAAACCCACGGGGCGCCACCACTTATACCACTTTGGGCGCGGCTAAGTGGCTGACAGTGAGCCCCCGCTGTCAGTTTTTAATAGAGAGAGAGAGAGAGGGAAACAGAGGAGGGCGACGAGTCGCTGGAGCTCTCTCCGGCGAGAAGGGCTCGACTGCCGATTTGAGAAGAGAGAATGGGTAGCGGAGGTTCTGGCGCACCTGCACATACCCGCGGCTTGGCTAGCGATGGTCGGGCGAGGTCGGCGTGGTCGTCTCTAGCGGCTGCAGTGGGCGGAGCTCGTCGGAGTTGGCGATTCCGACGAGGCAGGGCCGGTCCAGCAACTCCAACAGCACCAGCGCCGGAGAAGTCAGTTGAGCTCGAGCGGCTCTGGAGAGGGACGGGCAGAGGAAGGGGATCACCGGCGAGCTCGGCATCGGGGACGGCGGCCAGAGGCCTGCCCGGTCGGGCTGTGGCTACCTACAACATCTTGGAGGTTGTGTGGGTGCGGTGGTGAGGAGAAATGAGTTCGGGAGGGGTCTATTTATAGGCGAGGCCGTGGCGGGGATCAAGGGCTCGCCGAAGTTCTCTGGAAGGGCGCCCGGCGATGAATGACACCAGTGAGGGGGAGAAGACGCCATGGCTCACGCGGGAATTGTGGGCGAGTAGCGACGAGCGCAGGAGCCAGGTACGCGACGAGCACAGGGGCACGGGCGCACTGTTGGCTTGGACACGCCGTGGCTATGCTCGCTGCGATGAGCTCCGGCGTCGGCGAGCACCAGGGCGGAGTTAAGGGGGGTGGAGACAAGGATGGTGGCATGGTTTGGCAAGCTACGATGGCTGGGGAAGCACTACGCGCTCAACAGAGACACAGGCGCGTCGCAGAGCGCACTGGCTGCATGCCAACACCCCTGGACGAACGCGGTCACCGCGTGAACTCTGACCTCAGGCTAAGCTAAGCACAAACTTCATGTCTGGCATGTAGTACTTAGTGGTTTTGGTTGTTCTATGTGTTTGGATGGGTCACAGGTGAGCTGTGTGAGTGGGCTTCTTCCTGGCAAGTTTCTGGACAGAAACTTGTGAGGTTAACTGCAAGAGATCTAGTAAAAGTTAAGGGCTGGGCTTTGGGGTTTAGCACTCTCTTAGGAAGGTAATGAAGCTCAGAAAAGATCATCCTCAAAGGATCAAGGAAAATTATACTTGTTGTGTAAAGTGGCTAATCTGTCCAGAACAGAAATGATTTTCTATAGCAAAAATATTCCAAAAAGTTATGCAATATTTTTACTCAGGGAGGTGCCCTAGGGTTTTAGGAGCAATAAAAATGAGGGTTGCTTTGGAGCATACTTCTCTGAAGTGATTTTAAGGGAAGAAAATGAATATTTTTCTTTTATGAAAAATATTCCTTGGGTTATTTTTGGAGTTTTTCAGAGAAAGAAAGTTGAGCTAGGGGTGGATGGGTCACTTGGGTGAAAACCTAGGGTAGGCCCAAGTGTTCAAGTCCATTTGAATTGATTCAAAACTCCAAATCCAAAGCAAAGGCAACAGGAAGTCCGGAAAAAGAGAGAAAGCAAATCCAGGCTATCACAAACCTCCCCCACTTAGGATGAATCTCGTCCTCGAGATTCGGTTGCTTGGGAAAACAATTCTGGATAGGCTGTCCTTAAAAATTCCTCACTTTCCTGGATCGCTTCTTCCTCGGTGTGATGCTCCCACTGAACCATATAAAACTTGATCGCCTTACTGTGTGTGACCCTTTGTGCCTCATCCAAAATTCTGAACGGTCTCTCCTCATAGGTTAGATCCTTGGCAAGCTCAATTTCTGACATTTCGGTCCTTTTCTTGGGTGGTGAAATACACCTTCTCAGCTGTGAGACGTGGAACATGTTGTGTACTTTTGACAATTCCGGTGGCAGTTCCAACTGATAAGCAACTGTGCCAACTCTGATCATGACTGGGAACGGACAAATATATCTTGGTGCCAATTTGCCTCGGGTCTGAAATCGCTCGATTCCCTTCATGGGTGTGACTCGGAGATATACATGTTCTCTAGGCTCAAAATTGACTTGCCGGTGTTTGGCATCATAATAGCTCTTCTGTCGTGACTTAGCCAACTACAGTCTATCTCGGATTTCCTTGACTTGTTTCTCTGCTGTAACATCCCAATTTTCAATTTGGATGTTATACATAGATCATTCATATGCATACATGATTTATTGCTTTTTGTTGCTTAGTTTGGTTGCATTTTGATCCAAGAGGCCTTAAGCAACTCAAGGACCAATCTGAGCGAGTTGGAGGTTTCACAAAAAATCCAGTTTTGATTTATCAAATTTTGGTATTTAGATCAAATTGTTTTCAAAATTCTTTTTCCAAATATTTTAAAAATAATGAGAGAAGATAATATGACTTCTTCAATTCAGTAAAAAATATTGGAAATTGAATTTTAAATTTTTGAGAGTATATTTGATTTTATTTTGCTAGTTATTTATTTATTAGCTGAGTAATTAGAACTGTAGTGTTTATATTTTAGTTAGGCATATAAGCCTAGAAAAATGTTCACGAGGTCATATATAAGGCCATTTAGCTACGTGAATTTTTCTGGAATTTTTAGGCCTATATTTATATTTATTTCGAGTGTTTTTGTCTCCAGGAAAATTGTTTTTTTAAAGCGCATGTGTGCCGACTGGGCTAGCCCAGCTCGCCAACCGCCACCGTGCCGTGACCATGCTGGACTCTGGCAGGGAGTACGGGTTGGAGCCACCGCCACGCGGCCCCCTGCCCAAGTCGGACCCCCGACCCCTCTTATAAGCCGCACCCGCCGCCCCTCTCCTCCCAACTCGCATGCTGCCGCCGCCCTCACTTAGCTCCGACGCCGCCGAGCCCGCACGTTGCCGCCGCCCGCGCCGCCGTTCGCTGCTGTCCGCGCCGCTGCTGCTGCATGCCGCCGCCACTGCCGTCGCCGCCCCGCCTCGCCGCCGTCGCCGAACGGTTTTATATTTTTAGATCGCTTAAATAGTGAGCATTCACCCATTTAGATCTGTTAACGAATGAATTCGTTCGTTAGTCTCTGTGAGCGGACGTTCGTCCGATAGATTTTTCTTTTTCTGTTTATTTTCGGTTAGGGACCTATTCGTAAATAGTTTTATCATGATTTAGCCCCTGATCTTCAAACTAGCGTAACTTTTAGCTCGTTTATCCAAATTAGATAAAACCAACGCCTAAATCTTTGTAACGATCCCCTCTATTCAGTAAACCAACTTCAACATGGTTTTGACAATTTAAAATTTGAGTTTTGTTCAGATTAGTATTTGATCTTGTTTTGCTTGTATCTTGAGTTTCGTAGCTCCATTTGAGTTGATTCTTTTTGCAAATCGTAGCTAATCACATGTACCTACTATTAAGATCAAATCCACATAGCAATAATGATGTTAGAATTCGTTTTCTGTTTAGAATAGTCGTTTGCTTGTTTCGAGTTTTATTTGGATCTTTTCTCGATTTCTCTTTGCATTGTTTGCATGATTACTTAGGTGTGCTATTGTTTGTCTACGATAGATTTTCCGGAGTGCGAAACTTGTTACTACGAATCTCTAGAGTTTTCCAATCAACGGCAAGGCAAGTTACACTTTGATCATAGTCTTCTATACCCAGTTTTTACTATGCATCAGTATTGCCCCTCAAATATTTGCATGAGTAGGATTGGGAACATGTGATTTGGTTGTAGTACTTGAGGTAGGAACCTATTACCATTGAACACCCCAGGAATATACTTTATGCTCAGTTATTGCTTAGCCATGCTCATAGACGGGGATTGGATCGTGATGTACATGGAAGTTGTGAGAGTTAATAATTTTGGATAACATTAAGGTGGCAAGTTTAATACACATTTGGGTGGATTGGTTGGGGCACCTAGAGAAACCAGTGCTTGCCCATTTGGGAAATCCCGAAGTACCCGTGTGATTTTTCCTCGATTCGCCACCCAGTCTCAAAGGGATCATATGATATTTCATGCCGAGAAACTTCCGTGTGCAGCCACAAGCCATTATGGGCTCTGGCATAGTTGAGTAAGTTGTATGAGCTCTTGAAGAGGTGGACTAGCAGATGTAGGGGAAAGTAGGTGTATCGGTCTACCCAGAGTAGAGAGTTAATACTTCAGAAAGACTATGTCTTGATCTTCCGATCATGGATGCGTTCGAGTCTTGTGGGGAAAAGTGTACAACCTCTGCAGAGTGTATAAACTAATCATGGTTAGCCATGTCCCCGGTTATGGACATCTTGAGTATCGAGAAGTGGATATTATTGATGATCTCATCACTCTTTAATAAATGAATTGGGTTTAATGATGATACTTGATTAATGTTGGGATTTGAGTTGGAGGAACCTTCTCAAATATTGGTTTAACTTTGTAGTAAATAGAATTTATTCCTTTGTTGTAGGGAAAAGTTAGCTTTATGAAAAATATTAAACTTAGAGCCTCCACCAGCCAAATATGCATGTAGATATGGTTTCTTGCATTCATTTGCTCTACAGTGTAACTCTGCTAGCATACTCCATGTGCTGACCTACATGGCTGCAACGTCTCATGTTGCAGACTTTACCGACGAAGAATAATGTGCGATAGGTAATTGTCATGCACTCAGCTATGTCGTTGGAGTTGATGGAATCATTTATCTTCGAAGCTTCCGCAATTATTTAGTTTAGATGGTCTTCAGCCATATTATTTGTGTAATACATACTCTTTTTGAGGACCTCGATGTAATAAGTGTGTGATTGAACTCTGTTATAAATCCTCGAGTACTATGTGTGTCAGCATACCGATCCAGGGATGACACTTAAGCACAGAGACTTCGGTCCATTGGGATCATGGTCGCTACAAGATGGTATTAGAGCACACACTGACTATAGAACGCGACCACTAGGAAAAGCCACAGGATACTCTTCTCTGTTGATTTCTAATTCTCCTCTATGTATACTCTATAGATGGCGGACCCGAGGAACAAGTTCACCCAGCCGGATGACGACACCCCTTTCGGATGACACTTGAAGGAAGTCACGAAGTACGTGAACATTGGACTACCAAGCTTCACTCGAACCTTCACTGCAATTTTACCGGAAGAGGAGTGCTGGAGGATCAAAGTTCGTGGACCTGGGAGGATGTTTTCACCACCAACAGAGCCCATTGATTTTACCTTCGATGCGCCAAGCTGGAACTTGGGAAAAAGCATGACATCCCACAACACTTTTGGACGCATATGTGAGGTGTATCACAAGGAGCTTGAAGACACAGTCTATCAGATATGTGGACGCCAAGACGAGGAATGGGAGATGATTCATAACAGGAAGGATGGATCAATTGCAGCATACATTCAGGAGATGGATCAACACATTCGTCGATACGCGAACCAGATGTGCACTATCATGAAGAAGACCACGAAGCTGATGAAGAGGAATATCGAGCTAGAAGAGGAACTCAAGGCAACACGCGATGGATATGAATAAGAAATTGATGTGCTACTTGAGAAGCATGAAGAACTGAAGAAGAAGCTAGGAATACCCATGACAAACCAGAAGCGAGAGCTTGAAGTGGAGATTCGCTCGGAGGACTACATCATCTTGGACGACACCGACACAGATAATGATGCAAATGATGATAGTGATGATGACTATGTATATGAAGCTGGAGCAGATATTATGGAGTCTTCCACCGATCAAAATTACTAGACGACCACCATACTACTAATAGTATTCTTCCAAGTAGTTAGTATTGATCAACTTGTAATCGTAGTTTAGATCGTTTGTGTGAACCTTGTTTGATATTTAATGGAGTGAATTGATTGTATTTGCCTCATGTGCATATGGGTAGTGAAATCTCTCTTAGACCTTATTCTATTATGTTTTCTCACCCCCTCTAACCCATCAGATGCCCCCGAGACATGACACCGGATTTGTTTTTCCGCCGGAGCTCACCCAGTTGATCCAATAACAGAATGCTTTGATGTAGATGTTAGTCCAGAATCAGAATCAGAACCAAGGCAACAAGAACAACAACCCACCGCCACCACCCCCTGTTGACAACCTAGCCCGCTTTCTGAGGTTGAATCCGCCGGTGTTCTCTAGTAGCACCAAGTCGCTTGTTGCAGATGATTGGCTCTGCAAGATTGGAAGAGAGCTGACCACTGCCGGATGCATAGATGTAGAGAGAGTGCGCTTTGCCGCGCATTAGCTTGATGGACCCGTATCATCTTGGTGGGAGAACTTCACCACTACTTACCCCATAGCTACAGTTACATGGGATCAGTTTCAGCAGGCCTTCCGAACTGCACATGTTTCAGCTAGAGCCATGAGTTTGAAGAAGCGTGAGTTTCACAACTTGCGCCAAGCGAGTCGTACAGTGGGACATTATGTGGATGAGTTCAGCAAGTTAGCATGGTATGCCCCAGATGATGTGGCCACAGATGCCGCAAAGTAGGAGAAGTTTCTTGAGGGACTCAATGATGAGCTAAGCATGCAGTTGATGGTGGCAACCTTCAACAACTACCAAGAGCTGGTAGATAGGGGCCTCATGATAGAAGGCAAGCAGTAATAGATTGACAATCGCAAGAGGAAGTACAGACAGGGGAGGTACACTTCTAGAGCTCAGCAGAAGCCCCGCTATTCCCCGTACTCGAGAGGACACACTCATAACCATGGAGGGCATAACCATGGATGACATTCGCACAATGGAGTAAGTTCACACAACCACAGTGGCCCTAAGAATGGCAATGGGAATGGAGGAAGCAACAGTCAGAACCATTCCAACCCCGCGACACCCGCCAAGAAGGATCTGAGTCACATTACTTGTTTCAAGTGTGGGAAGACCGGTCACTACGCCAATGAATGTTCTAAAGCAAAGCATGGAAATGGCAACGAAAGTTCTGGAAAGAAGCCCAACCCCTTCACCAGAGGTCAGGTGAACCATGTCAGTGTGGAGGAGATTGAGGAGCAGCCCGACGCAGTTGCTGGTAAGTTTTTGATTAATGCATTTACAACACTTGTTCTTTTTGATACTGGTGCATCTCATTCATTCATATCAAGGGGATTTGTGGATAAGTTTAAGTTGCCAACCGTAGCCCTTAGGTCACCTATGTTAGTGAGTTCCCCAGGAGCAAAGTATATGGCTAGTCGGGGATGTTATCAGTTGCCAATAACCATAGGTAGACATGTTTTCCCCACCGACCCCATTGTCCTGGAGTCACAAGGACTAGACGTGATCCTAGGCATGGATTGGCTATCCAAGTTTGAGGGAAACATTAGTTACACCAGTAAATCAATTCTACTCACCACCCCAGAAGGAAAGAGGATCAAGTATGTGTCTAGGCATGCGCTGAGGAGGACTCAGGTAAATTCCCTATCGGGAGTTGTTCAGGAGGAAGTACCAGTGGTGAAGGATTACCCCGATGTATATCTGGAGGAGTTAGCAGGCATGCCACCAGATCAAGATATTGAGTTTTTGATTGAGTTATTGCCAGGCACTGGACCAACATCCAAGAGACCGTATCGGTGCCCGCAAATGATCTGGAGGAAATGAAGAAGCAGATTAAGGAGTTATTGGAGAAAGGTTATATTCTACCAAGCTCATCACCTTGGGAGCCCCAATGCTCCTAGTTGAGAAGAAGGATGGATCTTCGAGGATGGTTGTTGGTTATCATGCGATAAATGAGGTGACGATCAAGAACAAATACCCTCTGCCGATGATCAATGAATTGTTTGACCGGCTGCAGGGAGCTAAGGTTTTCTCCAAGATTGATCTTCGAGCAGGTTATCACCAGCTGAAGATCCGAGAGCAAGATATATCTAAGACAACTTTTACCATGAGGTATGGGCTATATGAGTATACAGTTATGTCATTTGGTTTGACTAATGCCCCTGCCTACTTCATGAGTATGATGACCAAGGTGTTCTTGGAGTTCTTGGATAAGTTCGTTGTGGTGTTCATTGATGATATATTAGTCTACTCGAAGAATGAAGAAGAGCAAAAGGGACATTTGCGCTTGGTTCTTGTGAAGCTCAGGGAACATCAGTTGTATGCCAAGTTTAGCAAATGTGAGTTTTGGTTTAAGGAAGTTGGATTTCTCGGACATGTTATATCAGGAGAAGGATTAGCAGTAGACCCTACCAAGGTTGCATCTACAAGTGAGTGGTTGGCACCCACCTCAATTGGAGAGATCAGGAGTTTTCTCGGACTCGCAGGTTATTACCGGAGATTCATTGAGAATTTTTCCAAGATTGCGAAACCCATGATGGAGTTATTGAAGATGGACACCAAGTTTAAATGGACTGAAGATTGTGAGGCTAGTTTTCAAGAGTTGAAGAAACATTTGGTTACAGCCCCAGTGCTAATTCTCCCGGATATACGCAAGGATTTCCTCACGACAGCTTCACGACAGCTTTGACCTGACGAGTTGTTTCATATGCCTCACGACAGCTTTGACCTCATGAGTTGAATTACGCTAGGCATGATTTGGAGTTAGCAGCCATAGTGCACGCGCTCAAGACATGGAGACATTTTCTCATCGGTAACCGTTGCGATGTTTATATAGATCATAAAAGTTTGAAGTACATCTTCACACAGAAGGAGTTAAACCTCAGGCAAAGGAGATGGTTGGAGCTCATAAAGGATTATGACATGAGATTGCATTATCATCCAGGAAAGGCCAATGTCGTAGCAGATGCGTTGAGCCGCAAGAGTTATGTTAACATGCTCATAACCGAAGGATTACCCCAGGAGTTAGCCGATGATCTCCGAGAACTTCGCTTGGAGATAGTTCCGAGAGGTTATGTTGCAGCATTGGAAATTCAGTCCATTTTGTTGGGAAAGATCAGAGTAGCCCAGAAGACGGACAAGGAGATTGCAGAGATAAATGAAAGGATGAGTAAAGGAAAAGCTAAAGGTTTTCGTGAGGATGAACACGAGACTTTATGGTTTGAGGATCGTATCCATGTGCCTAATGACCCTGAGATCAAGAAGTTGATTCTTTAGGAGGCTCATGATTCGCCTTATTCGATTCACCTAGGCAACACCAAGATGTATCTGGATTTGAAGGAAAGTTTCTGGTGGACAGGAATGAAGAAGGATATTGCAGAGTACGTAGCAGTATGTGATGTATGTTAGAGAGTTAAGGCAGAACATCAGAAACCAGCAGGGTTGCTTCAGCCTTTGCCGATATCCGAATTGAAGTGGGATAAACTTGCCATGGATTTTATCACTGGATTACCCAGGACCCGTCCAGGCTATGACTCTATTTGGGTCGTAGTCGATCGCTTGATGAAGGTAGCCCATTTCATCCCTGTGAAGACAACATATATGAGAGCTACATGGGGATCCGAATTGAAGTTGGCAAAGATATACATGACCAAGATTGTGTGTCTACATGGGGTCCCGAGGACCATCGTATCAGATAGAGGAACACAGTTTACTTCAAAGTTTTGGAATCAGTTGCATGAAACTTTGGGTACCCGGTGATACGTCTCCAACGTATCTATAATTTTTGATTGTTCCATGCTATTATATTACTTGTTTTGGATGTTTATGGGCTTTATTTTACACATTTATATCATTTTTGGAACTAACCTACTAACCGGAGGCCCAACCCATATTGCTGTTTTCTTGCCTATTTCAGTGTTTCAAAGAAAAGGAATATCAAACGGAGTCCAAACGGAATGAAACCTTCGGAAAAGTTATTTTTGGAATAGAAGATCTCCCAAGAACTTGGAGTGCAAGCCAGGGAAGCGTCGAAGAGGCCACAAGATAGGAGGGCGCCCCCCCCCCTATAGGGCGCGCCCCTGTCTCCTGGGCCCCTCGAGCACCCCCCCGACCGTTTATTTCAGAAGATCTCCCCTGTCTACGAGATTAGCTGCCATTTTTTTACTGTAGACAAATTTATTTCAGAATGTTTGGAGTTCTAGAAGTATACGTTTGATACAGATTACTACAGACTATTCTGTTTTTGTCAGATTCTGTTTTCTATGTGTTGTTTGCTTATTTTGATGATTCTATGAGTAGTATCGGAGGGTATGAACCATAGAGAAGTTGGAATACAGTTGGTTTAACACCAATATGAATTTAGAATGCGTTCATTACAGTACCTTAAAGTGGTGATTTATTTTCTTAGACTAACGGAGCTTATGAGTTTTGTTTTGAGTTTTGTGTGGTTGAAGTTTTCATGTTTTGGGTAAATATTCGATGGACTATGGAATAAGGAGTGGTAAGAGCCTAAGCTTGGGGATGCCCAAGGCACCCCAAGGTAATATTCAAGGACAACCGAGAGCCTAAGCTTGGGGATGCCCCGGATGGCATCCCCTCTTTCGTCTTCGTTCATCGGTAACTTTACTTGGAGCTATATTTTTATTCACCACATGATATGTGTTTTGCTTGGAGCGTCAATTTCTTTTGTTAGTATTTTCTTGCTGTTATTTATAATAATTTTGTGCATCTATATTTTCAATAAAAATGTCAAGGATAGCCTTTACCATGCTTATTTTGCATGTATACATGTTGCTGTTTCAAAACAGAAAGTTTACCACTGTTGCAAAAATTCCCTAGAAAAGTCAGAGAGTGATATAATGTTGAATCCTTTTTCATATTGAGCTCTAATAAATCTTATACAGCGTAATATTTTTCTTATAATTTTTGGTGTTAGGGAAGTATGATGAATCTTGCATTCTTTACAGACTATACTGTTTTGGCAGATTGTTGTTATGTTTACATTGTTTGCCTATGTTTGCTTGTTTAATGATTCTATTTGAGGATAGGAGTATTAAATATGCAGAGACATTTAGTATGCAATGTTGAATAATAATGTTCGCAATTTGTTACAGTAGAAAATGATAAGGTTTTTGCATTGTTTTATACTAACTTATCTCACGAGTTCTTGTTGAGTGTGGTGTGAATGAAGCTTTCGAGATTTAGGAAACTGAGATATAAAAGGAATTAAGGAGACACAAAAGCTCAAGCTTGGGGATGCCCAAGGCACCCCAAGATAATATTTCAAGAAGTCTCAAGCATCTAAGCTTGGGGATGCCCCGGTAGGCATCCCACCTTTCTTTCTTAAACAATTAACGGTTAGTATTGGTTGAACCTAAATTTTTGCGTCTTCACGTGAGTTGTGCTATCCTTGCAATGTCATTTTGTTTTGCTTTGCTTGCTGTATGAATAAAATACCAAGATCTGAAATTCTTAAATGAGAGAGAGTCTTCGCATAGTTGCATAATTATTTAACTACTCATTGATCTTCACTTATTTCTTGTTGGAGTAGTTTGTCGTTTGCTCTAGTGCTTCACTTATATCTTTTTAGAGCACGGCGGTGGTTTTATTTTGTAGAAATTAATGAACTCTCATGCTTCACTTATATTATTTTGAGAGTCTTAAACAACATGGTAATTTGAATGAAAACTATCATAGGAAGTGAATTGGATGCTATGATCAATTTGATACTTGATAATTGTTTTGAGATATGGAGGTAGTGATATTAAAGTCATGCTAGTTGGGCGATTACGAATTTAAAGAATGCTTTTGTTGAAGTTAGCAAGTCCCGTAGCATGCACATATGGTTAAAGTTGTGTAACAAATTTGAAACATGAAGTGTCCTTGGATTGTGCATCCTTATGAGTGGCGGTCGGGGATGAGCGATGGTATTTTCCTACCAATCTATCCCCCTAGGAGCATGCGCGTAGTGCTTGGTTTTTGATGACTTCTAAATTTTTGCAATAAGTATATGAGTTCTTTTGACTAATGTTGAGTCCATGGATTATACGTACTTTTACCTTTCCATCATTGCTAGCCTCTTCGGTATCGTGCATTGCCCTTTCTCACCTTGAGAGTTGGTGCAAACTTCGCCAGTGCATCCAAACCCCATGATATGATACGCTCTATCACACATAAACCTCCTTATATCTTCCTCAAAACAGCCACCATACCTACCTATTTATGGCATTTCCAAAGCCATTCCGAGATATATTGCCATGCAACTTTCCACCGTTCCGTTTATCATTATGACACACATTACTTTTGTCATATTGCCATTGCATGATCATGTAGTTGACATCGTATTTGTGGCAAAGCCACCATGCATAATTTTTCATACATGTCACTCTTGATTCATTGCACCATCCCGGTACACCGCCGGAGGCATTCATATAGAGTCATATCTTGTTCTAGTTTCGAGTTGTAATTCATGTGTTGTAATCAATAAAAGTGTGATGATCATCATTATTAGAGCATTGTCCCCAAAGAAAAAAAGAAAAAAAAAGAAAGGCCAAAAAAAGGAAGGAAAGGCCAAAGAAAAAAAGAAAATAAAAGAAAGAAAATAAAAGGGGCAATGTTATTATCTCTTTTTCCACACTTGTGCTTCAAAGTAGCACCATGTTCTTCATATAGTGAGTCTCATATGTTGTGCTTCAAAGTAGCTCCATGTCATTCATATAGCAAGTCTCATATGTTGTCACTTTCATATACTAGTGGGAATTTTTCATTATAGAACTTGGCTTGTATATTCCTACGATGGGCTTCCTCAAATGCCCTAGGTCTTCATGACCAAGAAAGTTGGATGCACACCCACTAATTTTCTTTTGTTGAGATTTCATTCATTTATAGCTCTAGTGCATCCGTTGCATGGCAATCCCTACTCCTCATGTTGACATCAATTGATGGGCATCTCCGTAGACCGTTGATTATCCTCGTAAATGTGAGACTTTCTCCTTTTTTGTCTTCTCCACACAATCCCCATCATTATTCTATTCCACCCATAGTGCTATATCCATGGCTCACGCTCATGTATTGCGTGAAAGTTGAAAAAGTTTGAGATTATTTAAGTACGAAACAATTGCTTGGCTTGTCATCGGGGGTGTAGAATTTAGGAACATTTTTATGTGACGAAAATAAAGCATAGCCTAACTTTATGATTTTGTAGGGATGAACTTACTTTAGCCATGTTATTTTGAGAAGACATGATTACTTTTATTAGTATGCTTGAAGTATTACTATTTCTTATGTCATTCATGCCACCATAAAGAGAAATACATTGAGAATTATGCTAGGTAGCATTCCACATCAAAAATTCTGTTTTTATCATTTACCTACTCGAGGACGAGCAAGAATTAAGCTTGGGGATGCTTGATACGTCTCCAACGTATCTATAATTTTTGATTGTTCCATGCTATGATATTACCTGTTTTGGATGTTATGGGCTTTATTTTACACATTTATATCATTTTTGGGACTAACCTACTAACCGGAGGCCCAACCCATATTGCTGTTTTCTTGCCTATTTCAGTGTTTCGAAGAAAAGGAATATCAAATGGAGTCCAAACAGAATGAAACCTTCGGAAAAGTTATATTTGGAACAGAAGATCTCCCAGGAACTTGGAGTGCAAGCCAGGGAAGCGTCGAGGAGGCCACGAGATAGGAGGGCGCGTCCCCCCCTATAGGGCGCGTCCCTGTCTCCTGGGCCCCTCGAGCACCCCCCCGACCGACTTCTTTCACCTATATAATCCCATATACCCTAAAAACATTGATAATGAAGATAGATCGGGAGTTCCGCTGCCGCAAGCCTCTGTAGCCACCAAAATTCAATCGGGACCCTGTTCCGGCACCCTGCTGGAGGGGGATCCCTCACTAGTGGCCATCTTCATCATCCCGGCGCTCTCCATGACGAGGAGGGAGTAGTTCACCCTCGGGGCTGAGGGTATGTACCAGTAGCTATTTGTTTGATCTCTCTCTCTCTCTCTCTCATGTTCTCTCTATGGCACGATCTTGATGTATCGCGAGCTTTGCTATTATAGTTGGATCTTATGATGTTTCTCCCCCTCTACTCTCTTGTGATGAATTGAGTTTTCCCTTTGAAGTTATCTTATCGGATTGAGTCTTTAAGGATTTGAGAACACTTGATGTATGTCTTGCCGTGCTTATCTGTGGTGACAATGGGATATTCACGTGATTCACTTGATGTATGTTTTGGTGATCAACTTGCGGGTTCCGTGACCTTGGGAATCTATGCATAGGGGTTGGCACACGTTTTCGTCTGGACTCTCCGGTAGAAACTTTGGGGCACTCTTTGAAGTACTTTGTGTTGGTTGAATAGATGAATCTGAGATTGTGTGATGCATATCGTATAATCATGCCCACGGATACTTGAGGTGACAATGGACTATCTAGGTGACATTAGGGTTTTGGTTGATGTGTGTCTTAAGGTGTTATTCTAGTATGAACTCTATGATAGATTGAACGGAAAGAATAGCTTCATGTTATTTTACTACGGACTCTTGAATGGATAGATCAAAAAGTATAACTTTTAGATGGTTTCGTACCCTACCATAATCTCTTCGTTTGTTCTCCGCTATTAGTGGCTTTGGAGTGACTCTTTGTTGCATGTTGAGGGATAGTTATATGATCCAATTATGTTATTATTGTTGAGACAACTTGCACTAGTGAAGGTATGAACCTTAGGACTTGTTTCCTACCATTGCAATACCGTTTATGCTCACTTTTACCACTTGTTACCTTGCTGTTTTTATAATTTCAGATTACAAATACCTTTATCTACCATCCATATTGCACTTGTATCACCATCTCTTCGCCGAACTAGTGCACCTATACAATTTAACATTGTATTAGGTGTGTTGGGGACACAAGAGACTCTTTGTTATTTGGTTGCAGGGTTGTTTGAGAGAGACCATCATCATCCTACGCCTCCCACGGATTGATAAACCTTACGTCATCCACTTGTGGGAAATTTGCTACTGTCCTACAAACCTCTGCACTTGGAGGCCCAACAACGTCTACAAGAAGAAGGTTGTGTAGTATACATCACCCGGCTAGAGTTCAGTATAGCTTTTCATCCATAGACAGATGGACAGACCGAGAGAGTCAATCAGATTCTGGAGGACATGTTGAGAGCTTGTGTGCTAGATTATGGATCTAGTTGGGATGATAATTTTCCCTATGCAGAGTTCTTCTACAACAACAGTTATCAAGCCAGTTTGAAGATGGCCCCTTTCAAAGCCTTGTAGGGAAGGAGGTGCATGACACCACTATCATGGGACGAAGTTGGAGATAGTTGTTCGGACCAGATTTAATCAGAGATTCTGAGGAGAAGCTTAAGCTGATTCGAGATAGGATCAAGATAGCCCAGTCCAGGCAGAAGAGTTATGCAGATACCAAATGCAAGGAGGTAGCCTACAAAGTCAGAGACAGAGCATATCTTCGTGTGTCCCCACTTAGAGGAGTTAAGTGTTTTGGAGTCAAGGGAAAGCTAGCACCACGATTGGTGGGACCATACAAAGTCTTGGAATGTATGGGGGAAGTTGCCTACAAGTTGGAATTACCCGAAGGATTGTCAGGAGTTCACGATGTGTTTCACGTTTCCCAGTTGAAGAAGTGCCACGTAGAGATGGCTGACATTCCTCTGAGAGATACAGTTCCACTGGAAGTGATTCAGTTGGATACTGATCTGACCTATGAAGAGAAGCTAGTTAAGATTCTCGAGTTTTCCAGCCGAGTTACTCGCATAAAAGTTATCAAGTTTTGCAAAGTTCAGTGGAGCCACCATACCGAGGAGGAAGCTGATGGAGTCCGGGATTAAGGGGTCCTCGAACAACCAGACTATTAGCGTGGGTCGGACTGTTGGGCTATGAAGGTACAAGACCGAAGACTTCTTCCCATGTCCGGATGGGACTCTCCTTTGCGTGGATGGCTAGCTTGGTGATTTGGATATGTAGATTCCTTTTCTTTGTAACCGACTTTTTGTAACCCTAGCCCCCTCTGGTGTCTATATAAACCGGAGGGTTTAGTCCGTAGGGGCAACTGCGATCATAATCATAGGCTAGGCTTCTTGTAATACTCATATTCATCAAGATCAATCAAGCAGAAAGTAGGGTATTGCCTCCATAGAGAGGGACCAAACCTAGGTAAACATCATGTCCCCCGCCTCCTGTTACCATTAGCCTTAGACGCACAGTTCGGGACCCCCTACCCAAGATCCGCCGGTTTTGACACCGACATTGGTGCTTTATTGAGAGTTCCGCTGTGTCGTCGCCAGAAGGCTTGATGGCCCCATCAATCATCTACAACAACGCAGTCCAGGGGGAGATCTTCCTCCCCAGAAAGATCTTCGTATTCGGCGGCTTCGCACGGCGGGCCAACTCGCTTGGCCATCTAGAGCAGATCGATAGCTACGCCCCTAGCCATCGGGTCAGATTTGGAAGCCTGAATTACGTGGCCGATGTCAACAGAGACTTGATCTTCGACGGATTTGAGCCCATGACGGCCGTTCCCTGCCACCACGATGAACATGACCTAAATTTTTCATCGGACCGCGCTTAGGAGATAGCGCCCGTGACCACTCTGGCCCTAGATTTGGAGCAGACTGCACCAACCGAGGATGGGATGCTCAACCCCGCCAAGGAACCAGCAGACTCAGCGGCGCTCGAGCCGCACACAGACCCAACGTCGAGTTGTGCTTGTGTCACCGGAACCTCAGACTCATCTCCAATCATAGGTTCCGGACCGCGCGCATCCGCGTCCATCAAACCTGATTGGGCACCAATCTTGGAGTTCAGGTCCACGGACATCTTCCAGCACTCACCTCCAGGCGATGTGTTCAAATCATTGAAACCCCTCTCCTTCTCAGGAGACTCTCGGACGAACTATGTTCGGCTCGAATTTGAAGCGGATGACGAAGAATTTCGTTTCCCACCCACCACCCACTTTATAGCCATTGTTGACGACTTAACCGACATGCTTGATTACGACTCCAAAGACATCGACGGTATGGACGATGATGCTGGAGAAGAAGAGAAACCACCACCTACGGGGCGCTGGACAGACACCTCCTCATACGACATATACATGGTGGATACACCCAAAGAGAACAATGGCGACAATGAAAATTCAGTCGGGGATAAACCTCCTGAGATACAGCCAAAGCACCGACGTCAGCGACGCCGCTCTAAGCCACGTCGTCGTAAAAATAGCAATACCATCACAGGAGAAAACAATACTCTGGACGATGCCGAAGACAATGAAGACCCCGTTGAGCCAACTTCCGAGAAGGAGGAATGGGAGGAGGGGCGAGTCAGCCCCAATGAACAAGCCATGAATGAAGACTCGAAAGACAATAACTACCTTCCGCTCTCCGAGGACGAAGTGAGCCTCGGCGACGAAGAATTCATCGTGCCTGAGGATCCCCTCGAGCAAGAGCGCTTCAAGCGCCGGCTAATAGCCACTCCAAGGAGGCTCAAAAAGAAGCAACATCAGCTTCAAGCTGATCAGGATCTGCTCAATGACAGATAGACCGATGTCCTAGCAGCCGAGGAATACGGCCTCAAGCGCCCAACCAAAAGCTACCCGAAGCGCAATTTTTTACCCCAGTTTGATGACAAGGCGCTGGAGCCCATCCTACCAGCGCATAATGCGGCTGACCGGCCACCACGTGGCCGGGACAAAGTGGCACCTCGAGCCAAACACCAGCCTGCACTACCTCGCCATAAAAACAGAAATACAACAACTTAGGGATATACATATGACCTGCAACATGACTTGGAAAACAAAGCAGGACATACCAGATCGATCTACGGATCGCGAGGGCGTGCCCCGATGCGCGATGATGGCCACCTGGCCGGATATGACAAATATAACCACGTCCGTGCTGAAAACCGCAGGCGAACTCCATCTGAGCTACGTCACGACTTGGCCCGATATAGAGGCTCCGCACACCCCCTTTGCTTCACTGGTGAAGTAACAGAACATGAATTCCCAGAAGGGTTTAATCCTATAAACATCGAATCTTATGATGGGACAATAGACCCCATGGTATGGATTAAGGATTTTCTTCTCCATATTCATATGGCCCGCGGTGATGATCTTCATGCCATCAAATACCTTCTGCTAAAAATCAAGGGACCAGCTCGACACTGGTTGAACAGTCTGCCCGAAAACTCCATTGGCAGCTAGGAGGACTTGGAAAACGCCTTTCTTGACAACTTTCAAGGCACATACGTACGACCTTCGGATGCCGACGACTTAAGTCATATAGTTCAACAGCCCGAAGAGTCAGCTAGGAAATTCTGGACTAGGTTCTTAACTAAAAATAATCAAATAGTCGATTGTCCGGATGACGATGCCCTAGCGGCCTTTAAGAATAGCATCCATGACGAATGGCTCGTCCGACACCTCGGCCAAGAAAAGCCGAAGTCCATGGCAGCCCTCACGACACTTATGACCTGCTTTTGCATGGTCAAGGATAGTTGGCTAGCCCGCAGCAATAATCATGCAAGCAAACCTGGCACCTCTGAGGCAAGAAATAGCAACCACAAGCCACGACACAACAGACACAAGCGTTGAAGCAACGGTGACAACACCGAAGACACGGCGGTCAACGCCGGATTCAGTGGCTCCAAGTCCAGTCAGCGGAAGAAGCCATTTAAGAGAAACAATCTGGGCCCATCTAGTTTGGACTGAATACTCGATCGTCCATGTCAAATCCACGACACCCCTGATAAACCAGCCAATCATACCAACAGAGAATGTTGGGTCTTCAAACAGGCCGGCAAGTTAAATGCCGAGAACAAGGAGAAGGGGTCGCAAAGCAATGAGGATGACGAGGAGCCACGGCCACCGAACACAGGGGGATAGAAGAAGCCCCCCCCCCAAGTTAAAATGGTTAACATGATATACGCTACCCATATCCCCAAGAGGGAACACAAGCGCGCACTCAGGGACTTCCACACGATGGAGCCAGTCGCCCCAAAGTTCAACCCATGGTCATCCTGACCGATCACCTTCAATCACAGGGATCATCCGACCAGTATTCGTCATGGCGGTTCAGCTGCACTGGTCCTTGACCCAATCATTGATGGATTCCACCTTACACGAGTCCTCATGGACGGCGGCAGCAGCCTGAATCTGCTCTATCCAGGATACGGTGCACAAAATGGGTATTGATCCCTCAAGGATCAAGCCTACAAAAACCACCTTTAAAGGTGTCATACAAGGTGTAGAGGCCTGCTGTACGGGCTCAATCACACTGGAAGTGGTCTTTGGATCCCCGAATAATTTCCAATGTGAAGAATTGATCTTCGATATCGTCCCCTTCCGCAGTGGCTATCACACACTACTCAGACGAACCGCATTTGCTCGATTCAACACGGTACCGCACTATGTTTATCTCATGATCAAGATGCTCGGGCTACGCGGTGTTATAACAGTCACTGGAAACACGGAACGCTCCCTCCGTACGGAGGAGCACACCGCATCCCTTGCAGCAGAAGTACAGAGTGGCCTTTTCAGGCATAACCGCAATTCAGCATTCAAGCTCCCGGACACTGTCAAACGAGTCCGAACTACTCCGCGGCAGGATGGTCCAGTTTGTCAAGAGCTCGACTAGCAATTCGGCCTCCATCCCAGTCCCGACCAAATAGCGGCATTGGTACCGCGCGTACATAACTACGCACTCGAAATACCATGGGCATAGACGGAGGCACAACTAAACCATGGTCCACAATACGGCTCAACCGCTCCTGGACCCACATACTTTTACTATTTCTTTTTCTTTTCAGGTTTCTTCCCCTAGGCCTTTTCTGATAGCCTGATCATCAGACCTATCAAGGGACGGATATACCAAGAAGGCAAGAAGCTTTGACGTACAAGGGAACTCCCAGGTGGTCTCTGCTAATGATTGTTGTACCTGTTTTAAAAACCCGCACACAGCTCGCCCTTGGTCGTGGCACGTCAAATAGCCCTATTAGCTTATGACATTACTTGTACAAATACGCCTTGGCGTATTAATCAAATGACAATGGAAAATAGTTTACGGCGTCAGCTTATTACTTGATTTTTTTTCATTTTCTTTATATATTCTTATCACTTGCGCCCATACACTCTGGTACGCCTTAATTCGCCAGGGGCTGCATCACACCCCACTATACGGCAATAAAGTCCGAACACTTTTACAGTACAGTTCGGCACCCCGAACTTATAGCATTATATGCATCGGCTCCGAATCATGTCTTTGGTCAATAATTGGGTTGCCCGACTCCTCTGCTTACTACCTTATGTTCCGCTATATCGTCTAGGGTAGTAAAGGAAGAACTACTGCGATTGTGTCCGGGTTCTTCCGGATGAGCACCTCAGTAGAGAAAGCCGAAAACTGAATGTCATGATGCGGCGAGAGCCGGTCAGCTATTCGAGAGGTTACAAATCTTTAGCGAGTTTTTCCGCTGTATGCGATGAATCGGTTTTTATCTGATCAGGTGTGTATAGCGCCCCAAGTTTGGCCTTCCGAACACCAGGGGCTATGCCTAAATTTTTTCTTGTCAAACTCCTATGGCTAAGTGAGTGTAATAAAGTCGCATAGTCTGATTGCCTGGTTCGTTGCGCTAAACACCTGCTTAAAGGACCAAAACCTTGGATAAAGAGTGTTTAGATTTATCCCGAACACCCCCGTACTACCTACCTGGGGGCAGAAGCCAACGACTGGCCAACTCTCAGATTTAAACAAAACGGCCGCACAGGAGGTAAAATTTTAAATAACAAACATTATATTACATAATGGATCTGCTTCATAATACAGGACAGGATAACATGAGTGTATTCATGGGAATATGATATCCTTAGCACATTGCTCCACCACAAGGCGAGATCCCTCCAGGACACTGTCAAAATACAGTTCGGGTGTGCGGTGCTCCTTGCCCGCGGGCGATCCTTTGGTCATCAGCTTCGTGGCTTCCATCTTCGCCCAGTGCATCTTAGCGGGGGCGAAGGCCATTCGCGCGCCTTCGATGCTGACCGACCGCTTGATGGCTTCATGCCAAGGGCAGGCACTGACCAGCCGCTTCACGAGTCTAAAGTAGCTACTGGGAATAGCTTCGGTAGGCCATAGCCGGATTATTAAATCCTTCATGGCTAGTTCGGCCGCCTTATGTAGCTCGACCAACTATTTCAGCTGATCGCTAAAGGGCACCGGATGTTCTGGCGCAAGGTATTGCGACCAAAACAGCTTCTCCGTGGAGCTCCCTTCTTCGGCCCGGTAGAATTCTGCAGCATCTGACATGCTGTGCGGCAGATCCGCAAATGCCCCTGGAGAACTCCAAATCCGGGTCAGTAAGGCGAACCTTTCCTTCACATATTTGCTCTGCATTACAAAAGCCTTACCCACCAAGATTTTCTTGGCCACCTGGATTTCCTGGAGGGCGCCCTGGGCTTCAGCCCGGGAATCGTGTGCACTCTGGCATGCCTTGGCAAGCTCGGACTCTTGATCCGTACACTTCTTGACGGTGTCCTGGAGCTCTTGCTGGACCTCACTGACCCAAGCCTCATGCTTTTCACGTGCGGCTCGTTCCTTGGCTGCTCTGTCCTCGGCCTCGGCCAGCGCCTTCTTGAGGGCCTCTACTTCGGTCGCTGCCCCTAATAAATATAATGGCATTTTAGTCAGCACACGTCATTCATCATTCATGAATATATACAAGGTTATTGCATACCTTGACTGTCCTCCAGCTGCTTCTTCATGCGGCCGTGCTCTTCCTCGGCCCGCTCCAGATTTTGCTTCAGTCAGGAGACTTCCGCAGTGTGAGAGGTCGCGGCCAGCAGCGACGCCTGCTTATTCACATAGACATTTTAGATTAGTCTCCTGCGAAAATTATTTGAACCTCTGTTCGACTTTTCTTTCCGAACACTGTACATAGTCTAAGGGGCTAATGTCTATACGGTGACATTATTTTTACACAATTACATTACTTACCTGAAAGCCTGTTAGAAGGCTTGTGCAGGCTTTGGTCAGTCTGCTTTTTGTAGATTGGATCCTCTCAATCACCGTACCCATAAGGGTACGGTGTTCCTCCACAATGGAAGCGCCTCGCAGTGCTTCCAGCAAAGTATTCGGCACCTCTGGATGGACAGAGGTCACCGGCATAATAGGCACTCCCCTTCCTTCGAAAGGGGTTGCTTGCCTGATTCCGGAGCCGTATGGGTCTCCGGAATTATATTCGGTTGGGGGCCGAATTGGATATGGCCCGCATCATCAGTATCCACGGGGGTTTGCTCCCCCATGTGTCCGGTAGCCGAGGCTTCACCCTTTGGCGCCTCCCTGACGGCATCCGGATTCTCCCCCGGTCTTGGGATCCTTTGGGACGATGCCTCAGCGCCCTCCGTGTCCTTGGGAGAGGAGGCCGCGGGAAGGGTCTCGCTGTCCATCGCGTCCGGGTCGAGCGAGTCTTCCGAAGATAAGGACCGCTCGGGATTGGACCGAGCCGGACTGCAAATACATGATTCAACATGACAAAACAATAAATTGGAGAGGCCGGATATACGAAAGTGTCCAAGTACTCACGATTTGGCCATGGGATTGTCCCTGGGCTCCCACTCCGAGCTGCTCTCGGCGGGTGCGGTGGAGCTGCCCGGAAGGGATGCTTTCCCCTTCTTGGACGCCTCGGCCTCCAGACGCGTGGAGACCGTCCTCTTTTTCCTCCCCCCTGCAGGGTGGGAATGGCTTTCCTCTTCTTCTTCCTCCTCTTCATCATCGTCTTCGGCGGCGGAGGAATGAGCCTCGCCGTCTTCGGACATCGCGTCCAAAGTGCCCTTGCGACGGAGACCACCTTTGGTCCCATTGGCCTTCTTCTTGGCCTTCTTCTCCAGCGCATGATAGGGCGCCGAAACCAGCATCTTTGTTAAGAGCGGGATTTCTGGGTCTTCGGGATGTGGAGCCAGATAGTTGATCCGCTTTGCCCTCTCCGTCCAGGACTAAAAGAATCAAAAGGGAGGCTCAGACACTTTCCTCGAATATGCAAGTAGGGGTACACCTTGAAAACATGAAAGAACTTGCCGGACTAGGAGGGTGAGTTATGTCGTGCCCATGATCCTCGGTCGTGGGCGACGGCGCCTTGTTGTCCTTGAAGAGCACCTTCCAGATGTCTTCGTGCGTCATGCCAAAGAGCTCCAGTAGGGTCTGGTGCTTGGCCGGATCGAACTCCAATAGATGGCAAGTCCGGCATTGACACGGAAGGATCCGACGAACAAGCATCACCTGGATCACGTTGACGAGCTTGATTATCCTGTTTATCATGTTCTGAACGCGCGTTTGGAGCGCCGTCAGCTCGTCCGAGGAAGACCAGGTCAGGCCTTTCTCTTGCCAGGAGGTGAGCCGCATCGGGACTCCGGACCGGAATGCGGGAGCCACGATCTAGTTGGTGTCGCGCGACTCTGTGATGTAGAACCAGTTTGACTGCCACCCTTTGACATTCTCCACAAAGGAGCCTTCGGGCCAGGTGACGTTGGGCATCTTGCCCACCATGGCGCCTCCGCACTCTGCTTGTTGGCCACTCACCACCTTCGGCTTCATATTGAAGGTCTTCAGCCATAGCCCGAAGTGAGGTGGGATGCGGAGGAAGGCCTCACACACGACAATAAATGTCGAGATGTTGAGGATGGAGTTGGGGGCCAAATCATGAAAGTCCAGCCTGTAGTAAAACATAAGTCGGCAGACGAATGGGTGGATAGGGTATCCCAGCCCGCAGACGAAGTGAGAGACAAACACCACCCTCTCATGGGGCTTGGGGGTGGGTACGATTTGTCCCTCGGCCAGAAGCCGATGGGCAATCTCCTTGGCCAAGTACCCGGCCTCCTGGAGATTCTTCATGTCCTTCTCCTTGACGGAGGAGGCCATCCACTTGCCGCCTGCTCCGGATCTGGACATGGTTGGAGTGCTTTTTGTGGACGGAGAAAGCGAGAGCTTGGGCGCTGGAGCTCGAGAATGGATGGACAGAGGAAGGAGAAGGCGTGGGTGAAAGGGGGAGAATCCTTATCCCTTTATAAAGGCAGTAACAATTATGCGCCTCCCCACTCACCTTAAAACTTGCCTATTCCCCAAGCACCGTGCAGATGGCACGGTTGGGTTACCCATACCCGTATTGATGAGAATCCCGTGATAAGGGGACACGATCTTTTCTTTGACAAGATGTGCCAATGAAACAGCACCTCGAAATACAGAGCGGCAGGCTAAAAAACAGTTCGAATAATGACCGGGCGGTGGCGTGATGTCACGCTATGAAAAGTTGTCAGCGGATTGGACTCGTGGAATATTATACTCTCTACGATTGTGTGTGGAATTTGTTTTGCAGAGCCGGACATGTTTTGAATGTCCGAAGATTATTGTGGAGTAATCAGAGAAGGAACCCACCATGCAATGCCAAAGACAATCTGCGCGCCGGACTCATCGTCATTGAAGCCTGGTTCAGGGGATACTGAGGGAGTCCGGGATTAAGGGGTCCTCGGACAGCCGAACTATTAGTGTGGGCCGAACTGTTGGGCTATGAAGATACAAGACCGAAGACTTCTTCACGTGTCCGAATGGGACTCTCCTTTGCGTGGATGGCAAGCTTGGTGATTCGGATATGTAGATTCCTTTTCTTTGTAACCGACTTTTTGTAACCCTAGCCCTCTCCGGTGTCTATATAAACTGAAGCGTTTAGTCCATAGAGGCAACTGCAATCACAATCATAGGCTAGGCTTCTAGAGTTTAGCCATTACGATCTCATGGTGGATCAATTCTTGTAATACTCATATTCATGAAGATCAATCAAGCAGGAAGTAGGGTATTACCTCCATAGAGAGGGCATGAACCTGGGTAAACATTGTGTCCCCCGCCTCCTGTTACCATTAGCCTTAGACGCACAGTTCGGGACCCCCTACCCGAGATCCGCCGGTTTTGACATATTCTTAGCACCAGAAAGCTTGAAACCAACATTGGTGCTTTCATTGAGAGTTCTGTTGCATCGTCACCAAAAGGCTTGATGGCTCCATCAATCATCCACAACAACACAGTCCAGGGGGAGATCTTCCTTCCCGGACAGATCTTCGTATTAGGCGGCTTCACATTGCGGGCCAACTCGCTTGGCCATCTAGAGCAGATCGGTAGCTATGCCCCTGGCCACCAGGTCAGGTTTGGAAACCTGGATTATGTGGCCGATACCCGCAGAGACTTGATCTTCGACGGATTCAAGCCCATGACGGCTGCTCCCTGCCACCACGATGAACACGACTTAAATCTGTCATCGGACCGTGCTCAGGAGATAGCGCCCGTAACAGCTCTAGCCCTAGATCCGGAGCAGACTGTGCCATCCATGTCCATCGAACCTGATTGGGCGCCAATCTTGCAGTTCAGCTCCGCGGACATCTTCCAGCACTCACCTCTAGGCGATGTGCTAAACTCATTGAAATCCCTCTCCTTGGCGGGGGACTCTCGGCCGAACTACGTCCGGCTCGAATTGGAGGCGGATGATGAAGAATTTCATTTCCCACCCACCACCCACTTTATAGCCACTGTCGATGACTTAACCGGCATGCTTGATTACGACTCCGAAGACATCGACGGTATGGACGACGATTCTCGAGAGGAACAGTAACCACCGCCAACAGGGCGCTGGACAGCCATCTCCTCATACAACGTATACATGGTGGATACACCCAAAGAGAACAACAGCGACAATGAAAATCCAGTCGAGGACAAACCTCCTGAGATACAGCCAAAGCACCGACGGCGGCGGTGCTCTAAGCCACACCGTGGTAAAACTAGCAATAACATCACAGGAGAAAACAATACTCTGGACGACGTCGAAGACAATGAAGACCCCCCAGATCCAGCGATGGAGCAGGATGAGTGAGAGAACGGTGACATAGTCCGGGGCCGCTGTCTGACCACAGTGATGCCGAAGATACCAATTATCAACCCATCTCCGAAGAGGAGGTCAGTCTGGGCGACAACGAATTCATCGTCCCGAAAGAACCTTTGGACAAAAGCGCCTCCACCAGAGGCTTATCGCCATCGCGAGGAGCTTGAAGAAGCAGAAGCAGTGGCTAAAGGCCGCATAGGATACACTCAATGATAGATGGAACGAAGTGCTAGACGCTGAGGGAAAATATGGCTGCAACCGCCAAACAAAGAGCTATCCTAAGCGCAAATTACTGCCCAAATTCGACGACGAGACTAAAAAACAATACTACTGACAAACCGGACAGACCACCTCGCATGCGAGATAGAGTGACCAGCAATGGCGTACACAAGCCTGCACCCCCTCCCCGTAAAAGAAAGGAGGCTGCGGCTCAGGACCAGGAACACGATCTACGTGAGGACCTGGATAAAAAGGCTAGTAAAACCAGGTCAATCTATGGATCCAAGGAACGTGCTCCTACACAAGACCATGGTTATCAGACCAAATATGTTGGTCATATACCAGTTCGAAACCAATACTGAACATTACAACCGTCGGACCCACGCCACGACACAGTCAAATACAGGGGTGCCGCACACCCCCTGTGCTTCACCGATGAGGTACTGGAACACGAATTTCTAGAAGGGTTTAAATCATAAAAATCGAGGCATACGATCGAACGACGGACCCTGCGGTTTGGATAGAAGACTTTATTCTTCACATCCACATGGCTCGCGGAGATGATCTCCATGCCATCAAATACTTACCCCTCAAGTTGAAGGAACTAGCTCGGCACTAGCTAAAAAGCTTCCCCGAAAACTCCATAGGAAGCTGGGAAGAACTTCAGGATGCTTTTCGGGCCAATTTTCAAGGGACCTATGTCCGGACCTCGGATGTAGACGGTCTAAGTCACATAATCCAACAACCCGGAGAATCAACCCATAAGCTTTGGAACCGGTTTCTTACTAAGAAGAACCAAATCATCGATTGTCCGAACGCTGAAGCCTTAGCGGCCTTCAAACACAGTGGCCGAGACGAATGGCTAGCTAGACACCTCGGCCAACAAAAGCCAAGGACAATGGCAGCCTTAACTACACTCATGACCCATTTTTGCGCGGGTGAGGACAACTAGTTAGCCCATAGCAGCACCAGTGATCCTGGCACATCTGAGGTCAGGGATGGCAATGGAAAGCCACAATGCAACAAAAACAAATGTCAAAACAATGAAGAAAGCCCAGATAATACAGCGGTCAATACCGGATTCAGTGGCCCCAGACCCGGTCAACGGAAGAAGCCATTTAAAAGCAATAAAGACGGTCCATCCAGCCTGAACGAAATTCTAGACAGGCCCTGCCAGATCCATGGCACCCTCGCTAAACCTGCAAACCATACCAACTGTAGCTGTTGGGTCTTCAAGCAGGCTGGCAAACTCAATGTCGAACATAAGAGGAAGGGCCCTCAGAGCGAAGATGAGGATGAATCTCGCCAACCGAACACGGGGGGACAAAAGTAATTTCCACTGGAGATAAAAACAGTTCGGGACCCCCTACCAAAGATCCGCCTGTTTTGACACTGACATTGGTGCTTTCATTGAGAGTTTCACCACATCGTCACCAGAAGGCTTGATGGCTCCATCAATCATCTACAACAACACAGTCCAGGGGGAGATCTTCCTTCCCGGATAGATCTTCGTATTTGGCGGCTTCGCACTACGGGCCAACTCGCTTGGCCATCTAGAGCAGATCGGTAGCTATGCTCCTGGCCACCAGGTCAGGTTTGGAAACCTAAATTATGTGGCCGATACCCGCGGAGACTTGACCTTTGATGGATTTGAGCCCATGATGGCTGCTCCCTACCACCACGATCATCCCATGACGGCTTTGTCATCAAGTTTTGCAAAGTTTAGTGGAGCCACTATACTGAGGAGGAACCCACCTGGGAGCGAGAAGAAGACCTCTGCAAGGACCACCCACACCTTTTTGCTGACCAACCGGAATCTCGAGGGCGAGATTCATCTTAAGGTGGGTAGGTTTGTTACATCCCAATTTTCAATTTGCATGTTATACGTAGATCATTCATATGCATACATGATTTATTGCTTTTTGTTGTTTAGTTTGGTTCCATTTTGATCCGAGAGGCCTTAGGCAACTCAAGGACCAATTTGAGAGAGTTGGAGGTTTCACAAAAATAATCCAGTTTTGATTTATAAAAATTTGGTATTTGGATCAAATTGTTTTCAAAATTCTTTTTCCAAACATTTTAAAAATGATGAGAGAAGATAATATGACTTCTTCAATTCAATAGAAAAATATTGGAAATTGAATTTTGAATTTTTGAGAGTTTATTTTATTTTATTTCGCTAGTTATTTATTTATTAGCTGGGTAATTAGAACTGTAATGTTTATATGTTAGTTAGGCATATAAGTCCAGAAAAGTGTTCACGAGGTCATATATAAGGCCATTTACCTACATGAATTCTTTTTGGAATTTTTAGGCCTATATTCATATTTATTTTGAGTGTTTTAGTCTCCAGGAAAATTCTTTTTTTTTAAAAAGCGCGCGCGTGCCAAGGCCGAGCCCAGCTGAGCGAGGCCAAGGCCCAGCTCGCCAACCGCCACCGCACCGTGACCATGCTGAACTCCGGCAGGGAGTCCGGGTCGGAGCTGCCGCCGCGCGCCCCCCTGCCCAAGTCGGACCCCCCGACCCCTCTTATAAGCCGCGCCCGCCGCCCCCTCACCTCCCAACTCGCACGCCGCCGCCACCCTCGTTTAGCGCCGCCGCCACTGAGCCCGCACGTCACCGCCGCCCGCACCCCCGTCCACGCCGCCGCCGCCGCTGCTGCTGTGTGCCGCTGCTGCCGCCGTCGCCGAACCGGTATAAAAACTGAACCAACCCCAGTTTTTTTGGTTTTCTTGGTTTATTCATATATATATCGGTTTTATTTTTTTAGATCATTTAAATAGCGAGCGGTCACCCATTTAGATATGTTAATGAACGAATTCGTTCGTTAGTATCTGTTAGCGGACGTTCGTCTGATAGATTTTTCTTTTTCTGTTTATTTTCGGCTAGGGACCTATCCGTAAATAGTTTTATCGCGATTTAGTCACCAATCTTTAAACTAGCGTAACTTTTAGCTCATTTATTCAAATTAGATGAAACCAACGTCTAAATCTTTGTAACGATCCCCTCTATCTAGTAAACCAACTTGAAAATGATTTTGACAATTTAAAATTTGAGTTTAGTTCAGATTAGTTTTAGATATTGTTTTGCTTGTATCTTGAGTTTCGTAGCTCCGTTTGAGTTGATTCTTTTTGCAAATCATAGCTAATCACATGTACCTACTGTTAAGATCAAATACACATAAAAATAATGTTGTTAGAACTCGTTTTATGTTTAGAATAGTCATTTGCTTGTTTTGAGTTTTATTTGGATCTTTTCTCGATTTCTCTTTGCACCGTTTGCTTGATTGCTTATGTATGTTATTGTTTGTCTAGGATAGATTTTTTGGAGTGCGATGCTTGTTGCTAGGAATCTCTAGAGTTTTCCGATCGTTGGCAAGGCAAGGTACACTTTGATCATACTCTTATATACCCAGTTTTTACTATGCATTAGTATTGCCCCTCAAATATTTGCATGAGTAGGATTGGGAACATGTGATTTTGTTGTAGTACTTGAGGTAGGAACCTATTACCTTTGATCACCCCGGGAATATACATTATGCTCAGTTATTGCTTAGCCATTCTCGTATCATGATGTACATGATGTACATGGAAGTTGTGGGAGTTAATAATTTTGGATAACATTAAGGTGGCAACTTTAATACACATTTGAGTGGATTGGTTGGGGAACCTGGAGAAACCAGTGCTTGCCCATTTGGGAAATCCCGGAGTACCCATGTGATTTTTCCTTGGTTTGCCACCCAGACTCAAAGGGATCATATGATATTTCATGCCTAGAAACTTCCATGTGCAGCCACAAGCCATTATGGGTTCTGGCATAGTTGAGTAAGTTGTATGAGCTCTTTAAGAGGTGGACTAGCAGATGTAGGGGAAATTAGGTGTACCGGTCTACCCATAGTAGAGAGTTAATGCTTCAGAAAGACTATGTCTCGATCTTCCGATCATGGATGTGGTTGAGTCTTGTGGGGAAAAGTGCGCAACCTCTGCAGAGTGTATAATGTAATCATGGTTAGCCATGTCCCAGGTTATGGACATCTTGAGTATCTAGAAGTGGATATTATTGATGATCTCATCACTCTTTAATAAATGAATCAGGTTTAATGATGATACTTGATTAATGTTGGGATTTGAGTTGGAGGAACCTTCTCAACTATTGGTTTAAATTTGTACTAAATAAAATTTATTCCTTTGTTGTAGGGAAAAAATTAGCTTTATGCAAAACATTAAATTTAGAGCCTCCACCAGCCAAATATGCATGTAGATATAGTTTCTTGCATTCATTTGCTCTACAGTGTAACTCTGCCAGCATATTCCATGTGCTGACCTACACGGCTGCAACGTCTCATGTTGCACACTTTACCGACGAAGAATAATGTGTGATAGGTTGCTGTCATGCACTCAGCTATGCCGTTGGAGTTGATGGACTCATTTATCTTTGAAGCTTCCCCAGTTATTTAGTTTAGATGGCCTTCAGCCATATTATTTGTGTAACAGATACTATTTTTGAGGACCTCGATGTAATAAGTGTGTGATTGAACTCTGTTATAAATCCTCGAGTACTGTGCGTCTCAGCATAACGATCCAGGGATGACACTTAAGCACAGAGACTTTGGTCCATTGGGATCGTGGTTGCTACATCTGCCTCCAATATTAAATCAGTTCCGAAGATACGTCTATTTCCGGTTTGAGACCAGTTTAATGGAGTGCGGCACTTACGACTGTACAAAGCTTCATACGGTGACATCTTTAGACTGGTTTGGAGATTGTTGTTGTATGAGCATTCCGCATATGGCAGACAATCTTCCCACTTGGGTCCATGGGCTAAAGCACATGCTTGAAGCATGTCTTCAAGTATTTGATTTACCCGCTCAGTTTGACCGTCTGTCTATGGGTGATAGGCCGTGCTATATTTGAGGGCGGTCCCCAAAGCTTGATGGAGTCGGGACCATAATGTGGATGTAAAGAGTGAACTTTGTTCTAAAGTGATTGTTCTTGGCACTCCATGCAGACTAACAATCCGGGACACATATAATTGGGCAAGTTGATCAGCGTGATATGTGGTGCGGATGGGAATAAAATGAGCCACTTTAGTCAGGGTGTCCACTATGACCCATACGACATCATTGCCTCGGTGCATCCTGGGTAGACCGGTGACAAAGTCCATGCAGACATCATCCCATTTCCATTGCGAGATGGGTAGAGGTTGGAGAAGTGCGGCGGGTTTTTGGTGTTCCGCCTTTACTTTGTTGCATATGTCACAACAGGCGACAAAATATGAAATGTCCTTTTTCATTCCATCCCACCAAAATATCTGTCGAAGGTCTTCGTAAATTTTAGTACCTCTGGGGTGTATTGAATATGAGGATTTGTGTGCTTCTGCCAAAATCTTCTTTCTCAAGTCTGCTTGCTCGGGTACGCATATCCGTCCTCGAAACCTAAGTGTACCCTACGCGTCCTCAGAGAAATCATGAGTCTTGCCTTTTTGCAGGTCTGAGATGTCCTTGTAGAATTTTGTCGTGAGCCTGGGCCATGCGAATCTCATCCTCGAGAGTAGGAGTTACTTCCAAAATGTTTGCAAGGTCGGCGTTTACGATTACCAGGTTAAGCTGAGCAATCTCTTGTTGGAGTTCAGGACGCAAGGACTCCATCATGGCATTTAAATTGGCAGGCTGGCGACTGAGGGCATCAGCAACCACGTTAGCTTTTCCCGAATGATAATTTATTACCAAATCATAGTCCTTGACTAACTCGAGCCATCTTCACTATCGAAGGTTCAAGTCTGGCTGAGTAAATATATATTTGGGACTCTTGTGGTCGGTAAATATCTGACATCTTTTTCCAATGAGGTAATGTCTCCAAATCTTTAGAGAGTGCACAATAGCGGCTAAGTCCAAATCATGTGGAGGGTAATTTCCTTCATGGGGTCGTAGCTGGCGAGATGCATAGGCTACCACCTTGCCATCTTGCATGAGTACACATCCAATACCTTTTCTGGAGCCATCACAATACACATCAAAACTGTGATAAATGTCTGGGGGAGTCAGTACCGGTACTGATGTTAATCTGGTTTTTAGCTCGTTAAAGCTCTTCTCACAGTCCTCAGTCCATTCAAACTTCTTATCTTTCTTGAGGAGCTCTGTCATTGGCTTGGCAATCTTGGAAAATCCTTCAATGAACCGGCGGTAATATCTGGCTAATCCAAGAAAACTCCGAATTTCGGATACAGTCATGGGTGGTGCCCAATCAAGCACGTCTTTCACTTTGCTGGGATCCACAGCTATGCCTTCTTCTGATAGAACATGTCCCAAAAGTCCGACTTTCTTGAGCCAAAACTCACACTTGCTGAATTTTGCATACAAGTTGTCGTCACGGAGTCTCTGCAAGACTGCGCAGAGGTGTTCCTTGTGATCTTTGTCACTTTTGGAGTATATGAGAATGTCATCGATGAAAACTACCAGAAGATTATCCAAGAAAGCCATGAATACCTTATTCATCATATCCATGAAAAAGGCAGGGGCATTTGTGAGACCGAAAGACATCACAGTATATTCATAGAGACCATATAGGGTAGTGAACGCGGTCTTAGGGATATCTTCCTTCTTAATCTTGAGCTGATGGTATCCGGTCCTTAAATCAATCTTGAAAATACTTTTGCCCCACTGAGTTGATCGAATAAATCATTAATCCTTGGCAGCGGGTATTTGTTATTGATGGTGACATCGTTCAACCGACGGTAGTCCACGCACATTCTGAGACTGCCATCTTTCTTGTCCACAAATATTGCGGGTGATCCCCATGGCGACGAGCTTGGGCGGATATATCCTTTCTGCACCATCTCATCAAGCTATTTCTTTAATTCCGCGAGTTCGGACGAAGGCATTTGATAATACTTTTTGTATAATGGTGCGGTACCGGGCACAAGATCAATTGCAAACTCAAGCCCTCGGTCTGGAGGCATTCCGGGAAATTCCTCGGGGAATACATCGGGAAATTCGCTGACCACAGGAATCAAATTCAATTCTTCGGCTACAGCTGTGAAGACAAGTTCCCGTATACTTCTGCGGGCATAGAATATTATGGATCGCCCTTCCTGACTTGTCAAGGTGACTTCTCGGGTCGCACAGTCGATGCACACTTCATATTGGGTCAACCAGTTCATTCCCAAAATAACATCCAACTTGGCAGACTCGATGACTATCAAAGCAGTTGGAAAACGGACCCCCTTGATATCAATTTCCAAATTTCAGCAAACTAGATTGCTTTTGAGCACGGATTCCGGGGATTGAACCATCATACTTTTTCCCAAAAGCGAGCAAGGAAAAAAAATTCGGGCAATGAAACTCCGAGAAACAAAAGAGTGGGAAGCCCCAGAGTCAAATAAAATTATTGCAGGTATGTCATTAATAGGAAACATACCAATGACGACTTCGGGGTTTTCCTGCGCTTCGTCTGCGGAGAGGTGATGAACTTTCCCTTGGACGGTCTTCTGGGCAGGATATGGCCCCATGTGGTTGACTTGCGGCTGCAATGGGTCATTTGACTTCTTGGGACACTATCTGGCATAATGTTTGGTCTGTCCACAATTAAAGCAAGAGTTGCACTGACACTCTTTGCGCACTGGACTGGTCATGACATTTTTGACTTGGGTAGTGGTCTTGTTCACATTCTGCTGCCAATTTGGTTTGGAATCCACTTGAGTCTGCCTCCAAGTAAGGGCCTTCTGCATGGGTTGTCCGTCCTTCTTAGGCTCGAATTTACGCTTGTGGTCATTATTTGCGGGTCGTTTGTCATGCACAGGCTTGTACTCCCTTTCTGCGATGAGGGCCTTGTTTACCAAAGACTGGAAATATGGAAAGTCAACCATGTAGAGAGCACTCCTGAGGTGTTGATTTAATCCTCCAAGGAACCTGTCGATCTTCCTTTCATCTGTGGCCACATCATTGAGAGAATAACGGGCCAGATGATTGAATTTGTGCAAATATTCACTTACTGACAGATTTCCTTGAGTGGGACCGAGAAATTCGCCTTGCTTGACCTTCATGATACCAGCCGAAATATGGTACTTACAGAATTGGTCCATGAAATTAGTCCAAGTGATTTCTTCGCCCGCATGCCACATAGCTTTAGCATTATCCCACCATATAGCAGCGGCTCCTTCTAGATAGTGGGTAGCGAACGGAACCTTGTCAGCTTCTTCAGTATGGGCAATTTCAAGCTTCTTTTCAATAGTTCGTAACCAATCGTCTGCTTCCAAAGGGTCAAGCACTTGACTGAAACTGGGATGCTTAGTCCTTTGAAAATCTGACAGCTTTGAGTGATGTCCATTTTGATTCCCATTCTGCCTAACCATAGCTTGCACATTTTTTAATAGCTCAACCAGATCATTGTTCCTTCTTTATTCAAACATGCACATAATTTGTTTAGTGGAGGGTGGATTTGGCGGTGGAGGCGGTGGTTGCAAATACGACTCGGGGGAGTGTCCTGCCTGTCTTGCTGAGCGACGAACATGGACATCCTCACAAGCCTGCGTGTTGCTGCCTCCCCGCATCATCCTACTTTTTACTTTTCCCAATAAAAGCAACCACGATGAGCAACATCCAAACATGGGAAGAAAAGCCAGCAACAAACCTGAAAGAGCAAACTAAAAAATCAAGAAACACAGCGAACAAATAAAAAGTTCCAAATTATACATAGACTCGTACAAGAAAGGTAGACATCATGACAGGCGCGACTATTCGCATAGATGCAACGATACATCATGGCTCATACAACTACATCCGTACATCACATGACCACTATGAATACTAGATGCTCTAGGACTTTGTCGGTGCTGCTGGATCCTCTCCTTAGTCAGACCCAGATCCTGAACTGACGACGTTAACTGAGACCTCCGGGTTAAAAGTAACACGACGACGCTGCCTCGAGGTCTCTATCTTAGAGGTAGGCGCGGGATGAGAAGGGATCATGGGAGTTGCGAGGGTAGCAAGAATAGACGCCCACTCAGCAGGAGCATTGTGTGGGTTCACAGTTGAGGTGCCCGAGCTACTTGGGGGGAGTAACCGGGGAAATAGGCGAGCTAGAACAGGGCACAATATAACGAGTAAATCCCATAGAAGGTGGAGTGGGGTAGGATCTAGCGGCAGCTAAAGCAGTACGAGCACGAGTCAGCTCTGGAGCCAGCTCGAGAATCAGAAGATAACTAGCAGTGATATATCGACAAAGGTGGCTAGTGTCACTATCAGACGCCGGGTCAATGGAAGGAAAGCGAACGCGACCATCGTCATGCAGAGATGGGTAGTAGCGAAAACCTAGGTGATTCTGAATTCGAACCTCGGTATAGCATAGCTCAACAAGAATCTCGAACGCAGCAAACAGGACGGCCTGAGCGGCGGTGGATGCATAACCACTCCGAGAGGTACGAGTGTAAGATCCTGATGACGAACTGGTGCACAGAGTAACCACGATGTGATACTCATACACGTAGTCATCTAGACGCTCCCAGTACACCCTATATGTTGCGTCGTCATCATGAGGGTACAGTCGACGCCATACATTATGAAGGAGATGCGGTGAAGTGTAAGGCATCAGCTCCAACTGGCACGGATATGGCACTAGAGCCATCTACACTCACAACCATTAACTGGTTATAAATAACAATAATCTAATGCATGTAATGCAAAATCTAGATGCAAACACTATCAACACTCAATTAGCAAGCTAGGTAACATTTAACTTAATGTGTCGGGGCCTAGCGTGTCCTACAGTCAGCGCAGCTCTGATACCAAGCGTTATGGCACCCCGGCTCAGAGCAACCAGTTTACCTTACATTGACAACCCAGAGACCATGTCTTCAGACAATACACAACATCTTGGTACAGAAAACAACCGCTTTATTGATACTAGCGGAAGCATAGTGCGATATTACATCAAGTAGCAAGGCTAAGCGGCACAGTAGGTGTGGCTGCACAATATGTACATTATTTAGTGAACATAAAGGGGCCTCGATCACAACAACTACGCGGCAGCGGAACGACGACGAAGCGGGACTCCATAGCACAGGGACACCAATGTGGACACAATCTAGACACGGCAACACTCTGATCCAATTAGACTTTCCTGAAATCTCGCATAACACGCCAGGCCAGTACATTGAATGTACTTGCAAGCTCACAACAAGCATAAACATAATGACAAACAGTATCATGAAATTTAATCAAGTTAAATGCAAACAACAACATGCTTCTCATGCCATGCATCGAATCTTGTGCATCGAGTCCTTCAGACTCTTTTACCAATGGGTTGCCTTGCAACCAAACTTTGATCATTCACGGATCACAAATGGAACCACCACGGTCAGTGCAAGGTCATTTTTACTTGCATTATTGAAGACCCGACTCATCACACTGTAATGAGCCGGCCCTTGGGGGCTACCAACTCCTCCTGTCAAAAATGCAAAGTACACAAGCCTTAATCTATTGTATTGAAGGATATATTGCTCAGTTGGTAGAGAACAAGGCTCTTAACCTTATGGACATGGGTTCGAGCCCCATGGTGGGGGTGACATCATATTATGTTATTGTTAACGAAGTATATATAAAGTCTCAGCTCAGTATTGTCTTGTTGAGCCAGCCCTTGGGGGCCACACGTTGTTGTTTAAGTCTACATGATCATATCTACAAAGTCCCTGCTCATTATTGCATAATGACTCGGACCTTGGGGGCTACACAGGTTGAAGTTTTTATGAGTATAAGGAAATTATAAGTCCCAGGTTGCTGCAAGCATGACAACCTGCCACTTGGGGGCTACATATGTGGAATATTCAGTTTTGACTAGTGACTGAGATGAGAAACTTGGATTTCTTCAAGGTTGCAACATTTATATTGAAGCAAGTCTTAAGCTGTTACTGCGCTCCCATCTTCAGACTTGGGGGCTACATGTGATATGAATATAATGGAGGAACAGCTTCAAGTTCTCAGTTCTTTGAAACAAACCAGATCTACATCTTTAAGCCGACTAAGTATCAGTTGAATATTTCAAGACCAATATTTTTGTCAAGTCAGAGCATTGAAGGCCGGCTCAAATGGATTATTTTTTATAATATTTCTCTACAAGAGCCAATGTCAATAAATTGATTATGAAGCTGGCCTATTGACCCGGATTTTTCAGAAGAAGTGCCCGGATTTTTTGTGAAGGCAAAGTTTGAATATATCTACTAAAGGAGATTTGCTAGGAGATCATACACATGCCTTAAGGATGATCAGGTGCCGGCTCAGGAGAACTTTTAAACCGGAGCACAACCTTTCAAATTTGTTCTTGTGTTTATTTTGCAGCATAAGTTTACCATGGATAAATCCAAGCTAAACTAGGGGCTAATGTCGGGGATATACCCCGCGGTGTAACCCGCCAGATGTATGACCTGGCTGGAGCTTGGCGACTCACTGGCGACCCGTCCGGACTTGGCGGTTTACGAGCAACACACCTGAACATTGCGACTCACTGGTGACTTGGCAGGTGGGTCAAACGGATGGGAAGGCCCAAGGCCCAGTAAGCCGGTTCATATGATGGTGGGCCGGCTTAAGAGGAAATGCATAAGTAATATTTTCCTACAAAGGAAGCAAGAATAGGACTCCACTTGTAATAGAGTAATCCTAATCCTACTAGGACTAGTCATGTAACCCGCCCCTTCAACATATATAAGGAGGGGCCGGGCACCCCAAGGAGGGGAGGATAATCGAAGGCCAGACACAATTGGGAGAGCCGGTTTATGGGGCGACTCCCTCATGAACATAATGAGACCTAGCCAGAAACAGTATGTAGGGCTATTACCGGATGATGTTTCCCGGGGCCCGAAGCTGTCTAAATCCTTGTCTTGTGTGTTGATCCGCCTCACGTATCTCATCCCGATCAACCCCTCTCAAGGTACCACATAGAATTGTTGGCCTCAAGACTAAGTCCTCACACTAGGACATCTGTCGTGACAAATCCACAACAGTCAGTCTCACTGACATCATCATGATTCAACTAGTGCCATGCAAATAACTTAGTGTGCAAGATTACTTTATAAAAGTTGATCCATGGTGTGAATTACTTATGAACTGGGCCCTTATCCGTGGGCGCAACTATCGATAGATTTAATACACTCTGCAGAGGTAGCGCACTGTACCCACATCACGGAACCCATGGCCTCGCACTCCCATTCGGGTGGACCAATGACATTCGGACAAAACTCTCCCATTGCCTTGACACTCTTTTAGCCACTCCGACTAACTCCCCACTGGGCTAAGTCATGGGTGGCCCCATGCCTACCAAAGGCAAAACGGCCACCATTGTGGCAAAACAAAATGGTCCCAAACAGGGACAAGTGTCACGCCCAATATGCGACCCTATCCTAAAGGAACTCGAAGGTCCCACCAAGGATAGAAGCACATATTGAAGACGCTTTTGCAAGGTGGATATCATTACATCGTACCATTACATAACAGTTGGGGATACATACAAGAGGCAGACAATGCCACATGAATATAACAACATCATACATGAGACCAACATCCGACTACGGATGAAACACAAACAGAAACTCAAATGACATCCACCCTGCTAGCCCAGGCTGCCAACCAGGAACCTAACCCCTGAACAAAGAAGAAGCAGAAGGAGAACTCCAAGACAAGCATACATCGCTCTCACGTCAGATCATTGCATTACCTGTACATGTAATTCTGTTGTAGTAATCTGTGAGCCACAAGGACTCAGCAATCCCATTACCATGGGTATCAAGACTAGCAAAGCTTAATGGGTATGGAATGGATAAGTGGTGAGGTTGCAGCAGCGACTAAGCATGATATGGTGGCTAACTTACGAATATAAGAATAAGATGAGAAGCTACGCAAACGGTCGCAAACTAGTAATGATCAAGAAGTGATCCTGAGCTACTTATGGTCGAACATAACACCACCGTGTTCTCTTCTCGACCCACTCGAAAAGAGACCATCACGGTTACACATGCGGTTGGGTATTTTAGTTCGAATCTAGTGTCAAGTTTCCTACAACCGGATATTAACAAATTCCCATCTGCCACATAACCGCGGGTATGGCTCTCGAAAGTTTAAACCCTGCAAGGGTGTCCCAACTTAGCCCATGACAAGCTCATGATCCACGGAGACAATCCTCCATCGTAGGACATCCGATCAGACTCGGGATCCCGGTGCACAAGACATTTCGACAATGGTAAAACAAGTCCAGCAAAACCTCCAGGCGTGTTGACACCCTGATAGTAGCCATGCGTATCTCGTCTCAGGACACATCCGGATGAGCACAGCGTATAGCAACTGAGACACAAGTTTCCCCAGGGGAAGCCGCACATGACTCTAGTTTGGGACCAACACCATCAGCACTGGCGCCCCTGTATTTTGTAGAAAATACTCCTCGGGTAGCGCTAACTCCCTATGCGTTAAATTTAATATCAAGTTTAGTTATTATGTTGGGCAAATGGTAAAATCAAAGTTGGGCCTTGCTGGAAGAGTTATATTCAAAGCGAACTGTGAAGAGGGGCACATAAACCCACACCGTGTTAGGGATGCAAAATCAAGGAACATAACACCAGTATGATGGAAACTAGGGCGGCAAGAGTGGAACAAAACACCAGGCATAAGGCCGAGCCTTCCACCCTTTCCCAAGTATATAGATGCATTAATTAAATAAGAGATATTGTGGTATCTCACCATAAACATGTTCCAACATGTAGCAATCTTCAACTTCACCTGCAACTAACAACTCTATATGAGGGGCTGAGCAAAGCGGTAACATAGCCAAATAACGGTTTGCTAGGAAGGGTGAAAAAGGTTAGAAGCTGACATGCCAATTTGGGAGGCTTGATAAACAAGTGGTAGGAAGCGCGACATAGCGATAGCATAGAAACAACTAGCATAGCAATGATAGTAATGAGATCCAGGGTAACGATCATCTTGCCTGAAATCCCGCTAGGAAGAAGAACGAGTCGATGAAGAAGATGAACGGGCATAGACGAGCCAAGTGTATTCGAACGAATCTTCATAATTGCAATGTTACCGGCAACTATCAAGAAGAGGAGCAACCGGAAAGAAGCAAACAACAAGGTAAACACTCAACACATAAACATGACATGATGCTCAATGCTACGTCTTGAGCTTGCATTGGTTTTCCTCGAAGAGGAGAGGGTGATGCAGCATAGTAGCGTAAGTATTTCCCTCAGTTTTTGAGAACCAAGGTATCAATCCAGTAGGAGGCTTCTCAACAAGTCCCACGAACCTACACAAACAAACAAAGAACTCGCAAGCAACGCGATAAAGGGGTTGTCAATCCCTTCACGGCCACTTGCGAAAGTGAGATCTGATAGAGATAATATGATAAGATAAATATATTTTTGGTATTTTATAATATAGATGCAGAAAATAAAGATGCAAATAAAAGTAGATTGAAAGCAAATATGATAAGAGCTAGACCCGGGGGGCCATAGGTTTCACTAGAGGCTTCTCTCGAGAGCATAAGTTTTACAGTGGGTGAACAAATTACTGTCAAGCAATTGATAGAAAAGTGAACAATTATGATGTTATCTAGGCATGATGATGTATATAGGCATCATGTCCGCAACAAGTAGACCGACTCCTGCCTGCATCTACTACTATTACTCCACACATTGACCGCTATCCAACATGCATCTAGAGTATTAAGTTCATAAGAATAGAGTAACGCATTAAGCAAGATGACATGATGTAGAGGGATAAACTCAAGCAATATGAAATAAACCCCATCTTGTTATCCTCGATGGCAACAATACAATACGTGTCTTGCAACCCTTTTTGTCACTGGGTAAGAACACCGCAAGATTGAACCCAAAGCTAAGCACTTCTCCCATGGCAAGAAAGATCAATCTAGTACGCCAAACCAAACCGATAATTCGAAGAGACTTGCAAAGATAACTCAATCATACAAAAGAATTCAGAGAAGATTCAATTATTATCCATAGGTAAATCTGATCATAAACCCACAATTCATCAGATCTTGACAAACACACCGTAAAAAGAGATTACATCGGATAGTTCTTCACAAGAGAGGGGAAGAACATTGTATTGAGATCCAAAAAGAGAGAAGAAGCCATCTAGCTAATAACTATGGACCCGTAGGTCTGTGGTAAACTACTCACAACTCATTGGAGGGGCAAGGGTGTTGATGTAGAAGCCCTCCGTGGTGGATCCCCCCTCCGGCAGAACACCGGCGACGGCTCCAAGATGGGATCTCGTGGATACAGAAGGTTACGGTGGCGGAAATATTTCTTTAGGTGGCTCCTGGATGTTTTCGGGGTACGTAGACTTATATAGGAGGAAGAAGTACGTCGGTGGACGCCCGAGGGGCCCACGAGACAGGGGGGCGCGCGCCCTCCTATCTCGTGGAGGCTCCGGTTGTTTCTTGACTTGCACTCCACGTCCTCTGGATCACGTTCGTTCCAAAAATCACGCTCCCGAAGGTTTCATTCTGTTTGGACTCCGTTTGATATTCCTTTTCTTCGAAATACTGAAATAGGCAAAAAAACAATACGGGCTGGGCCTCCGGTTAGTAGGTTAGTCCCAAAAATGATAATAATGTATAAAATAAAGCCCATAAACATCCAAAACAGGTAAAATAATAGGATGGAACAATCAAAAATTATAGATACGTTGGAGACGTATCGAGCACCCGCAAGCTTAATTCCTGCTCGTCCTCGAGTAGGTAAATGATAAAAAAGAAATTTTTTATGAGGAATGCTACCTAGCATAATTCTCAATGTAATTTTCTTTATTGTGGCATGAATGTTCAGATCCAAATAATACATAATAAAAGTTCATATTGACAAAAGAAATAGTAATACTTCAAGCATACTAAGCAAAGTAATCATGTCTTCTCAAAATAACATGGCCAAAGAAAGTTATCCCTACAAAATCATATAGTCTGGCTGTTGCTCTATCTTCATCACACAAAGTATTTAATCATGCACAACCCCGATGATAAGCCAAGCAATTGTTTCATACTTTAATAATCTCAAACTCTTTCAACTTTCACGCAATACATGAGCGTGAGCCATGGACATAGCACTATATGTGGAATAGAATGGTGGTTGTGGAGAAGACAAAAAAGAACAAGATAGTCTCACATCAACTAGGCGTATCAATGGGCTATGGAGATTCCCATTAATAAATATCAATGTGAGTGAGTAGGGATTGCCATGCAACAGATGCACTAGAGCTCTAAATATATGAAAGCTCAACAAAAGAAAACTAGTGGGTGTGCATCCAACTTGCTTGCTCACAAAGACCTAGGGCATTTTGAGAAAGCCCATCATTGGAATATACAAGCCAAGTTCTATAATGAAAAATTCCCACTAGTATATGAAAGTGACAAAATATGAGACTCTTTATCATGAAGATCATGGTGCTATTTTGAAGCACAAGTGTGGAAAAAGAGATAGTAGCATTGTCCCTTCTCTCTTTTTCTCTCATTTTATATATTTTTCTTTTTTTTCTTTTCTTTGGCCATCCCTTTTTTTTCTATTTGGCCTTTCTCTTTTTTTTCTTTTTCTTTCTTTTTTTTCTTTTTGTAAAGTCCGAAGTCTCATCCCGACTTGTGGGGGAATCATAGTCTTCATCATCCTTTCCTCACTAGGACAATACTCTAATAATCAAGATCATCACACTTTTATGGATTTACAACTCAAAACTAGAACAAGGTATGACTCTATATGAATGCCTCCGGCGGTGTATCGGGATATGCAATGAATCAAGAGTGACATGTATGAAGATTATGAAGGTGGCCTTGCCACAAATACAATGTCAACTACATGATCATGCAATGAGCAATATGACAAAAGTAATGCATGTCATATGAATGGAATGGTGGAAAGTTGCATGGAAATATATCTCGGAATGGCTATGGAAATGCCATAATAGGTAGGTATGGTGGCTGTTTTGAGGAAGGTATATGGTGGGTGTATGGCACCGACGAAGGTTGCACGGTACAAGAGAGGCTACCAATAATGGAAGGGTGAAAGGGTGCGTATAATCCATGGACTCAACATTAGTCAAAAGAACTCATATACTTGTTGCAAAAATTTAGAAGTCATCAAAAACCAAAGCACTATGTGCATGCTCCTAGGGGGATAGATTGGTAGGAAAAGACCATCGCTCGTCCTCGACCGCCACTCATAAGGAAGACACTCAATAAATAAAATTGTGCTCCAACTTCATCACAAAGCGGTTCACCATACGTGCATGCTACGGGAATCACAAACTTCAACACAAGCATTCTTTAAATTCATAATCACCAAACTAGCATGACTTTAATATCACTACCTCCATATCTCAAAACAATTATCAACCATCAAATTGATCATAGCATCCAATTCACTTTCTATGATAGTTTTTATTATACCCAACTTGGATGCTCATCATTCTAGGACCAACTTTATGACCATAGAAAATACCATGCTATTCTAAAAGACTCTCAAAATAATATAAGTGAAGCATGAGAGACTAGCATTTTCTTCAAAATTAATCTACCACCGTGCTCTAAAAGATATAAGTGAAGTACTAGAGCAAAAACTATCAAGCTCAAAAGATATAAATGAAGCACATAGAGTATTCTATCAAATCCTAAGCAAATAGGCTTCTCCCAAAAGGTGTGTTACATCAAGGATGATTGTGGTAAACTAACAAGCAAATACCAATATAATACACAACGCTCCAAGCAAAACACATATCATGTGGTGAATAAAAATATAACTCCAAGTAAAGTTACCAATGAACGAAGACGGAAGAGGGGATGCCTTCCGGGGGCATCCCCATGCTTAGGCTTTTGGCTATCCTTAAATATCTTGGGGTGCATTGGGCATCCCCAAGCTTAGGCTCTTGCCACTCTTTATTCCATAGTCCATAAAAGCATTACCCAAAACTTGAAAACTTCACAACACAAAACTCAACAGGAAATCTTATAAGCTCCGTTAGTGAAAGAAAACAAAACCACCACATAAGGTACTGTAATGAACTCATTCTTTATTTATATTGGTGTTAAACCTACTGTATTCCAAGTTCTCTATGGTTCGTAAACTATTTTACTAGCCATAGATGCATCAAAATAAGCAAACAACACACGAAAAACAGAATCTGTCAAAAACAGAACAGTCTGTAGCAATCTGTAACTAACGCAAACTTATGGAACTCTAAAAATCCTACCAAAATAGGACGTCCTAAAAAATTTGTTTATTGAACATCAGCAAATAGAATCAATTCAAAAGCTCGTTCCTGTGATTTATTGAATTTTTTCTCGTGAGCGCAAAGTTTCTGTTTTTCAGCAGAATCAAATCAACTCATATCATAGGTTATCCTATAGGTTCTACTTGGCATAAACACTAATTAAAAGATAAAAAGACATCTAAACAGAAAGTAGAGACAAAATTTAACACTAAACAGGAACAAAAACAAAGAACATAAAGAAAATTGGGTTGCCTCCCAACTGGCGCTATCGTTTAATGCCCCTAGCTAGGCATAAAAGCGAAGATAGATCTAAGTAGTGCCATCTTTGGCACTTGATTCATAAGTAGCTCGCATGATAGATTCATAAGGTAATTTGACTTTCTTTCTTGGAAAGTGCTCCATGCCTTTCTTTAATGGAAATTGGAATCTAATATTCCCTTCCTTCATATCAATAATCACGTCAATCATTCTAAGGAAAGGTCTACCAAGAATAATAGGGCAAGAAAGATTGCAATCTATATCAAGAACGATAAAATCAATGGGCACCATATTTCTATTTGCAACAATAAGGACATCATTGATCTTCCCATTGGCTTTTTAATGGTGGAATCCGCAAGGTGCAAATTTAAAGAGCACTCATCAAGATCATGGAAACCTAGAATATCACATAAAGTTTTCGGAATTGTGGAAACACTAGCACCCAAATCACAAAAGCAAAACACTCATAATCTTTAATTTTAATCTTTATAGTAGGTTCCCACTCATCATTAATTTTTCTAGGTATAGAAACTTCCAAATTAAGTTTTTCATCATAAGATTGCATCAAGGCATCAACAATAAGTTTGGTAAAAGCTTTGTTTTGACTATAAGCATGTGGAGAATTAACAACGAATTGCAACAAGGAAATACAACTTTCTAAAGAACAATTATCATAATCAAATTCCTTGAAATCCGAGATAGTGGGTTCAATGCTATTTAAAGTCGTGACCTCTCCAATCTTACTTTTACCAAAGTTAGCATCAAGATCTAAAGACTCTGAATTCTTGGGACGCCTTCTAGGCAAAGTTGATTCATCATAAGTCCCATAATCATCAAAATTCATATTGCAAAACATAGATCTAATAGGAGATGCATCAATAACTTTAAGATCCTCATCATTATTTTCATCTAACGTTTCTGGTTTGGCAGCCTTCTCAAGCCGGATTATTTGAGAGTTCACGCCATAAAATTCTTTATTCATATAAACAAGCTCCTTATTCATAAGTCCCAAAAATTCTCTTTGTTCTTTAAACTCTTTTCTGAAGAAATTATTATGCTCAAATTGCAAATTCATAAAATTTCTAATATTTGCCTCAATCTCTTCAAACCTCCTAAGAAGGAGGTCAGTACTCTTAGGCAAAGCCATGAGGACAAGCAAGCACACACGCAAACAGAAAACGTCAACGAAAAGAGAGAGGAGATTGGGAAATAAAGGGCAAATAAAACGGCAAGGGTGAAGTGGGGGAGAGGAAAACGAGAGGCAAATGGCAAATAATGTAAATGCGAGGGAGATGAGTTTGTGAAGGGTACTTGGTATGTATTGACTTGAGCGAAGACCTCCCTGGCAATGGCGCCAGAAATCCTTCTTGCTACGTCTTGAGCTTGTGTTGGTTTTCCTCGAAGAGGAGAGGGTGATGCAGCATAGTAGCGTAAGTATTTCCCTCAGTTTTTGAGAACCAAGGTATCAATCCAATGGGAGGCTTCTCAACAAGTCCCACGAACCTACACAAACAAACAAAGAACTCGCAACCAACGCGATAAAGGGGTTGTCAATCCCTTCACGGCCACTTGCGAAAGTGAGATCTGATAGAGATAATATGATAAGATAAATATATTTCTGGTATTTTATAATATAGATGCAGAAAATAAAGATGCAAATAAAAGTAGATTGAAAGCAAATATGTTAAGAGATAGACCCGGGGGCCATAGGTTTCACTAGAGGCTTCTCTCGAGAGCATAAGTTTTACGGTGGGTGAACAAATTACTGTCAAGCAATTGATAGAAAAGCGAATAATTATGATGTTATCTAGGCATGATCATGTATATAGGCATCATGTCCGCAACAAGTAGACCGACTCCTGCCTGCATCTACTACTATTACTCCACACATCGACCGTTATCCAGCATGCATCTAGAGTATTAAGTTCATAGGAACAGAGTAACGCATTAAGCAAGATGACATGATGTAGAGGGATAAACTCAAGCAATATGACATAAACCCCATCTTGTTATCCTCAATGGGAACAATACAATACGTGTCTTGCAACCCTTTCTGTCACTGGGTAAGAACACCGCAAGATTGAACCCAAAGCTAAGCACTTCTCCCATGGCAAGAAAGATCAATCTAGTAGGCCAAACCAAACCGATAATTCGAAGAGACTTGCAAAGATAACTCAATCATATAAAAGAATTCACAGAAGATTCATTTATTATCCATAGATAAATCTGATCATAAACTCACAATTCATCGGATCTTGACAAACACACCATAAAAAGAGATTACATTAGATAGTTCTTCACAAGAGAGGGGAAGAACATTGTAGTGAGATCCAAAAAGAGAGAAGAAGCCATCTAGCTAATAACTATGGACCCGTAGGTCTGTGGTAAACTACTCACAACTCATTGGAGGGGCAAGGATGTTGATGTAGAAGCCCTCCATGGTGGATCCCCCCTCCGGCAGAACACCAGCGATGGCTCCAAGATGGGATCTCGCGGATACAAAAGGTTACGGTGGTGGAAATATTTCTTAAGGTGGCTCCTGGATGTTTTCGGGGTACATATACTTATATAGGAGGAAGAAGTACGACGGTGGACGCCCGAGGGGCCCACAAGATAGGGGGGCATGCCCTACAGGGGGGCGCCCTCCTATCTCGTGGAGGCTCCGGTTGTTTCTTGACTTGCACTCCACATCCTCTGGATCACGTTCGTTCCAAAAATCACGCTCCCGAAGGTTTCATTCCGTTTGGACTCCATTTGATATTCCTTTTCTTCGAAATACTGAAATAGGCAAAAAACAGGAATACGGGCTGGGCCTCCAGTTAGTAGGTTAGTCCCAAAATTGATAATAATGTATAAAATAAAGCCCATAAACATCCAAAACAGGTAAAATAATAGCATGGAACAATCAAAAATTATAGATACGTTGGAGACGTATCACTCAACCAAGTATGATGCATAACAAGGCTACATGAAGCTACTCATGGCAAGGGATGATGCATACAAGGACAACTCATCCAAGCAAGTTTAAATGAGGCCGCAAACAACATATAACAAATCTGGTAAGTCCTGATATGCTAATTTCGAAATTGGTCCAGATCTGAATAAACCTTATGTTCAAGTAGTTAAAAAGCAAGTTAAGATGCACCAAGATGATCTACATGAATTTCTAGTCAAGTTACATATAAAGTTCATTTAAGTCGGAGCTACGGCCTAGAAGATATGAGCAAAATAAGTTAAACATGGGATTGATGCAAAATGCATTCAAAAATCAAGCAAACACACTAAAGACAAGGATTCAACATGACATTATGAAACTACATGCCATTCTAAGCAAGTTTCATATAGAGTATGCTCAAAGCAAAGCAACGGTGCAACACATACACTCCAAACAAGATATAACAATCTGCCCAAAACAACAAGTAGGCACTTTGCAATCATCAAAATAAAATGCTACATGAACCATATGACCATAAACTTGACATTCTCTTCATTTACAGATAACATACTTAAAATATCATTAAGGTTTTGGTTCATAGGAATCAAGATTAAACAAATATGATCAATTGAAATTGCAACTTTATAACATAGGAGCATATACATGGGAAGGTTAATATGATGGCATGTTGGAGGCATAAAACAAAGATTCTAAAGCAACCATACATAGCAACCAAGGGCATGGCATCAAAGTACACATAACAAAGAGCAAATAACATCATGGCATCATATGCATATGGCTCATGGATTCATGGGAACTAACAAGACAAGATTGAATGTTGAAACAGTTTCAGCAGGTGTGAAATAACAACATTATGATAGTATGTTTGCAAGCATGGAACAGAGGCATATGGTATCCAAAATTAACGACCATGGCATGTGAAAATATTACTCATAGCATACCTCACAACATGTAATTGGCGAATCTCCAGAATAGGCATGGATCAACCAATAACAAGCTCATAGCAAGGCATTATGAAGTTAACAGAAATCCGGAACAACATATAGGCATGTGTAGGACCTTGAAGTATGTCTAGAGGGGGGTGATTATACTACTTGACCGACTAAAAACTTAACCGTTTCCCAATTTTAGTCTTTGGCAGATTTTAGCTATCTTAGCACAAGTCAAGCAATCTTCACACAATTCAAGCAAGCATGCAAAGAGTATATGAGCAGCGGAATTAAAGCATGCAACTTGCAAGAATGTAAAGGGAAGGGTTTGGAGATTTCAAACGCAATTTGGAGACACGGTGATTTTTGAGCCGTGGTTCCGATAGGTGGTGCTATCGTACATCCACGTCGATGGAGACTTCAACCCACGAAGGGTAATGGTTGTGCGAGTCCACGGAGGGCTCTACCCAAGAAGGGTACACGAAGAAGCAACCTTGTCTATCCCACCATGGTCGTCGCCCACGAAGGACTTGCCTCACTAGCAGTAGATCTTCATGAAGTAGGCGATCTCCTTGCCCTTACAAACTCCTTGGTTCAAATCCACAATCTTGTCGGAGGCTCCCAAGTGACACCTAGCCAATCTAGGAGACACCACTCTCCAAGAAGTAACAAATGGTGTCTTGATGATGAACTCCTTGCTCTTGTGCTTCAAATGATAGTCTCCCCAACACTCAACTCTCTCTCACAGGATTTGGATCTGGTGGAAAGAAGATTTGAGTGGAAAGCAACTTGGGGGAGGCTAGAGATCAAGATTCATATGGTAGGAATGGAATATCTTGGCCTCAACACATGAGTAGGCAGTTCTCTCTCAGAAATGGTAAGTTGGAAGTGTAGGTTTGTTCTGATGGCTCTCTCCACGAATGAAGAGGAGGTGGAGGGGTATATATAGCCTCCACACAAAGTCTAACCGTTACACACAATTTACCAATCTCGGTGGGACCCAATCAACAAACTCGGTCAGACCGATTCAGTAAACCTAGTGACCATTAGTGATTTCGGTGGGACCGACATGCAACTCGGTAGGACCGATATGGTTAGGGTTAGGGCATAATGTAATCTTGGTGAGACCGATTACACAAACTCGGTGAGACCGATTTGGTAATTAGCTAACTAGAGAGTTGGTCAGGTAAACTCGGTGGGACCGATTCGCTCTTTTCGGCGAGACCGAAATGTTACGAAAGGGAAACAAAGAGTTTACATTGCAATCTCGGTGGGACCGATCACTCACTTCGGTTAGACCGAAACGTTACGAAGGGAAACAGAGAGATTAGAATCCCATCTTGGTGAGACCGAGATCCCTATCGGTGAGACCGATTTGCCTAGGGTTTGTGGCAGTGGCTATGACATCTGAACTCGGTGGCGCCGGATAGATAGAATCGGTGGGGCCGAGTTTTACTTTAGGTTTAGGTCATATGTGGATATGAGAAAGTAGATGAGGGTTTTTGGAGCATATCACTAAGCACTTGAAGCAAGAAATTCATCAAGCAACACCTCATCCCTCCTTGATAGTATTGGCTTTTCCTATAGACCCAATGTGATCTTGGATCACTAAAATATAAAATGTAGAGTCTTGAGCTTTTGAGCTTGAGCCAATCCTTTTGTCCTTAGTATTTTGAGGGATCCACTTTCATCATCCATGCCATGCCATTCATTGAGCTTGCCTGAAGTATTTGTCTTGGAATAGTATTAGCTCAATGAGCTATATGTTGTTATGAATTACCAAAACCACCTAGGGATAGTTGCACTTTCAGCATGTTCATGGCAATGAAAATATATGATACAGGACGTATATGAGGCATTAAAAGGCATGTCATGATATATCATAACATGGCCAAAAAAACCATGTCAACTAAGCATCTCCAGATGATGCATGGATTAATTGGTAGCATCAAGCAAACATGGCATCATGATATAACAGATTCAGACTTGACATGACATTAACATCAAGTAGCCCACTTCACAAGCTTGATGCACTCACTACAAGGCATATCAAAATATATGGATTGCACCACTGTAAATATGGCATAATTTTGCTCCTGAAACATGTAGACATGATGCTTAAAAGAAAATCACACAAAAAGATATAAAAATGACAAATAGGCAAGTTACAGCAGTTTTCAGTAGTTAACAGCAACAAGCACTTTTGCAACAGAGATTAAGATATCTAGATGCACGCTAACATGAATGCAAAGCACACCAACATGTAGAGCTTGAACAGAATAATATGTGGATATCAAGATCACCACCATAGGATCAACAGGGATAAATTTACAACACTCACAAGATGCGTACATGATGTTAACAAGCATCAGTTTCAGCAGTTTATATCACTTAGCAGTTTTGCAATGAAGATTAAGGCATCAAGATTGACAGTAACATGCATGCAAACTACTCCATCTTGAAGAGCACTCTGAGATGAACATTTTGACATATCATACACGCAAAACAGAGTCACATGCACCAAGTTATGATCATGACCAGATGCACACATGCTGATGTTTTTATCAGGGACTTGGTAAAAAACGGGTGCACGCCGGATAGCCTAAATAGTGAACAAGCGCAGGATAGGAGGGGGACTGCTCACGTTGGGCTGGGCCGGATGGAGATGCGGCTGGGCCGGGCGTGCTGGGCCTGCCGCGGGGCAGGGGCCACGAGGATGAGCGGGAGGCGCGGTCGTCGTCCACTTCGTAGCAGACGAGGCCGACGACGCGGAACGGCGGCACAGGGCTCCGGCGAGGTGCGCAGGCCCGGAACAAGCTTGGGGATGGATGGATCCAGCCCCTGGCCACCGGATCTAGCCGGAGAAGGGCATGGGAGACCGAGGGGCGGCGCGCCGAGGAGCTCCAAGGGCGGCGACGGCGGTTCCCTGCGGGGTAGAGAGGGAGAGCGTGGAATAGAGAGAGGGGGAGATGAGGAGGAAAGAAGAGGAGGATGGCGAGGTGGCCAACAACCTGGGGCACGGCGGAGCACGGCGAGACGGCAGCGGCGCGCACCAGGGAGCCGGGCGGCGGGGCGCTAGGGTGCGGGGAGTGGGAGGCGCGGGCGGCGGCGGCGCGCATGCTTCCCCAGGTGTAGATGGGCTCGACGGGCCGCGGTTGGGCTCTAGAGGGCCGCAGCAGTGGTGGAGGCTGAGGGGGGACGTGGCAGGCGGTGGTTGGCGGGGAGCGGCGCTTAGGCGGCGGCTAGCCTATAGGGCGGCGCCAAGTGGCTCCTATGAGGTGGCCGACAGTGGATCTGGAGGGGGAAGGCGACGATGTGGCCCCCGAGGTGGGAGGAGGCGCTGAAAATGAGGAGGAGACAGGTTAGAGGTGGTTTTTAGCCCAAAATGGAAAGGATGGGGTCTATATATAGTAGGGGGCTAGGGTTAGGGGGGTTTTCGGAGCCCTACGATCGCGATCTGACAGATCCGATCGAGGGGGAGGTTAACTGGGTTAGGTGGGTTGATTGTGGGTGTGTAGAAGAGGCCTTGGGCTAAGAGGAGAGAAGAGAAATGCAGCCTGACAATAGTTTCAGAGACCGAAACGTCCAGCGAAGGTACCGACAATGGTACCACTATATGTTTAACGGTTGGGCTACCAAACGGACTCCGAATGCGACGAAATTTGACCGACGGACTACCTACACTATAATAAGACCGCACGCCAACTTTCAGCCCATTCCGAGAACATTTTTATGCCACTTATAAAATAATATTTCGGAGGTGTCGCGGGCGTGTGCGAGTGTGGTTGGACTCAGAACGAACAACGGAGAGAACCGGGAGAACCCAGACGGATGCAAGTTTTGAAAAACATGCAGATGAAACGCAGATGAAGACATGGCAAAGATGCAACACGCAAGCAAATGACATGGCAACAACGAATAACTGGAAGATACCTGGCACATCGGTCTCGGGGCGTTACAACTTTCCTCCACTAACAGAAGATCTCGTCCCGAGATCTCAGGAACGAGACGGGAGACAAGGAGGAAGAGGTGAAGTAAGAACGCAAGAGAGAAGATGAACAAAGTTGAGAGCACACGGGTAGAAAAGAGGAACGTCGAATATGACGAGAATCAAAACCTCACGGAATAAGATAGACTCTGAAACCACTCCGGTTGGAAGAAGATTGAAAAGGAATAGGAACGAAAGAATTTCAACATCACTCCGGCTGGAAGTGGAAGGAATAGAACATGAACTTCACAAGATGGGATGGCGCTTCACGAGAAGAACAACACAATACCTTCGAAAGAATTGAAACAGTGGAATGAAAAGAACGGATACGAGAAGAAAAACTTCCACCGCGAATCAATTCGATATCATACTTATCGGGATGGATAGAACAGAGTTGTTGAGAAAATCAACAACAAAAGAATAAGCTTGAAGTGGACTTATGAAAAAAACATCTCAAAACTTGAGGTGAATTATGCCACAACCGAATGCTTGAATAGTTGAGAAGAATAAAGAAATGCAAAACTCCACTTCAAAAGAATACGAAGAATTACTTGCATTTCAGACGCAAGAAGAAAAGATACTTGAACTCCTCCAACAAGAATCTTGATGAACACTTGAAGAATGAAATTGAATCTTGATGAACCACCATAAAGAACTCCAGTACCAAAACAATGATGAGATAGAATTGAAGGATGAAAAGAATTAGATTAAAGCCTTGTGATGATTTAGATGGAGGCTCCAACGAGATAAGCGAGAAAACATGGAACTCTGGAAAAGAAAAGATGAAAACACTTGGGACTAGAATTTACTCATCAAGAACAAACTCCGAAGGAAGAGATTAATCACTTTGAGGAAATAATAATAAGATTTATTGTATGCATATCCTTCATAAAATTAAATTAATGACAAGCAACGGATTTGCATACTACTTATTCTTGTTGAAAAGGATTAAGGCGATATAACCCAAAACTTGATAAAGTCTTCATGAACCACCGGTTGGATTGGAAAGAATGAATGAATTTATATGATGACAAAGGAAGAGGAATGCTGAAGGAACCACCGTAAGAATTCGAAAATGACCGATGAAAGAGAATGAATCACCGGGAAGAATTAGAAGAACAAATATGCTTGAGGAGATTTAGATGCAAAAGGAACAAAGAGATAACAAGCTGAAAAAAAGAAAAAAAGAATACTTGACAGATGCGCCGGGATAATTAGAAGAGTCAGGTAAGATCCTGGGAAAAGACCTGTGGGTTAGGGCCCACTAAAAAGAAAACACACCATTGGAAAGGATTGTTGAATGAGAAATGATGCACCAGAACGACTGAAAGACTTGAATGAGGTGACAACCTCGAGTTAATTGAATACAGACGAACAAGAATATGAACAACACCCAAAAATTTGAGTTGAGTCCACCGGAAAAGAAAGAGATGAAGAATGATGAACTAGAAAAGAAACCACCCATTGAAACAATTAACGAAAGACTGAAGAGCCTCCGCATGAATGAAATCGATGCTCGAAAAGAGATTCAGACTCCGAGCAGAAAAAAGGGTGGGAGGGCGGGAAAAAAACAAAGGCAACTTGGAAGGGGAAACCGATGAATAACTTGAAGAGAAAACACCGGTTGAAATAATTGAGGAAAGAATGCAAAGGCTTCGCATGAGTAGGATGGATACTCGATTATGGGCTCCGGCTCTGAGAAGAAAAAGGGTGGGCGGGAGGGAAAAAGAAAAACAACTGAGGACGATATTGATCTCTTCAGACAACATTGCTTCCCCGTCCAAGAAATATCTGGGGATTGATCCTGCCAAAAACAAAGAGGTCGAATCGACTTGACGATAAATGCACCGGATGAAAAGAGCCGAGAACCAAGGATCAGGTAACTAACCGCGTGATCGTAAGGAAAATTTGAAGGGGAACAGGACTGTTCAAAACACCTATGTCAAGATTCCTTACCAGATCGACGAAGGGGCTGAGGAGTAAAAAGAATTCCTACTCTCCGATATAACTAGACTCCGAAAATAGTTTTCTTCTAGACTCGACAATGGCCAACTACGATCAATCAAGGTGGCTACTATGGTCAGTCGAGGCTCTGATACCCCCCGACATGGGAGGAGGCGCTGAAAATGAGGAGGCGACAGGTTAGGGGTGGTTTTTAGCCCAAAATGGAAGGAGGGGGTCTATATATAGTAGGGTGGCTAGGGTTAGGGGGTTTTCGGAGCCCTACGATCGCGATTTGACGGATCCGATCAAGGGGGAGGTTAACTGGGTTAGGTGGGCTGATTGTGGCTGTGTAGAAGAGGCCTTGGTCTGAGAGGAGAGAAGAGAAATGCAGCCCGACAATAGTTTCGGAGACCGAAACGTCCGACGAAGGTACCGGCAATGGTACCGCTATATGTTTAACGGTTGGGGTACCAAACGGACTCCGGATGCGACGAAATTTGACCGTTGGTCTACCTACACTATAATAAGACCGCACGCCAACTTTCAGGCCATTCCGAGAACATTCTTATGACACTTATAAAATACTATTTCAGAGGTGCCGCGGGCGCATGCGAGTGTGGTTGGACTCAGAACGGACAACAGAGAGAACCGGGAGAACCCAGACGGATGCAAGTTTTGAAAAACATGCAGATGAAGACATGGCAAAGATGCAACACACAAGCAAATGACATGGCAACGATAACAAAAAATTGGAAGACACCTGGCGCATCGGTCTCGGGGCGTTACAACAAGGTACCATATAAACAACAACGGGCACACAAGGTTATGTCTGCTTACCAGGCCAGGGTAACGCACGCCCATAGCCTTCCCTCGTTGGAGGCACCGACAAGAGGCATGAAAACGGAACGACTAACGGCCTTCCCATAACAGGCAAATGTGGTTGCACTGGTCAGCCCGATTCAGTGGCACCATGACCCGATTGAGAGGGGGGGAATGGGTAGCGGAGGTTCTGGCACACCTGCACGTACCCGCGGCTTGGCTAGCATTGGTCGGACGAGGTCGGTCTGGTCGTCTCCAGCGGCTGTAGCGGGCGGAGCTCGTCCGAGTTGGCGATTCCGGTGAGGCAGAGCCGGTCCAGCAATTCCAACAGAACCAGCGCAGACCAAAGGTTCACCAGAGACACGCCGGAGAAGTCAGTTGAGCTTGAGCGGCTCTGCAGAGGCAGGGGCAGAGGTAGGGATCACCGGCAAGCTCGCATCAGGGATGGCGGCCAGAGGCCTGCCGGCCAGGCTGCGGCTACCTACGGTGTCTTGGAGGTTGTGTGAGTGTGGTGGTGAGGAGAAATGAGTTCGGGAGGGGTCTATTTATAGGCGAGGCCGAGGCGGGGATCGAGGGCTCGCTGGAGTTCTCTGGAAGGTGCCCGGCGACGAATGGCGTTAGTGAGAGGGGTAGAAGACATTGTGGCTCACGTGGGAACTATGGGCAAGCAGAGACGAGCATAGGAGCCAGGTACACGACAAGCACAGTGTTGGAAATATGCCCTAGAGGCAATAATAAAATGGTTATTATTGTATTTCCTTGTTCATGATAATTGTCTATTATTCATGCTATAATTGTATTGACCGGAAACCGCAATACATGTGTGAATACATAGACCACAACATGTCCCTAGTGAGCCTCTAGTTGACTAGCTCGTTGATCAACAGATGGTCATGGTTTCCTGACCATGGACATTGGGTGTCATTGATAACGGGATCACATCATTAGGAGAATGATGTGATGGATAAGACCCAATCCTAAGCCTAGCACAAGATCGTGTAGTTCGTATGCTAAAGCTTTTCTAAATGTCAAGTATCTTTTCCTTAGACCATGAGATTGTGCAACTCCCGGATACCGTAGGAATGCTTTGGGTGTACCAAATGTCACAACGTAACTAGGTGGCTATAAAGGTGCACTACGGGTATCTCCGAAAGTGTCTGTTGGGTTGGCACGAATCGAGACTAGGATTTGTCACTCCATGTGACGGAGAGGTATCTCTGGTCCCACTCGGTAGGACATCATCATAATGTGCACAATGTGATCAAGGAGTTGATCACGTGATGATGTGTTACGGAACGAGTAAAGAGACTTGCCGGTAACGAGATTGAACAAGGTATCGACATACCGACGATCGAGTCTCGGGCAAGTACTATACCGGTAGACAAAGGGAATTGTATACGGGATTGATTGAATCCTTGACATCATGGTTCATCCGATGAGATCATCGTGGAACATGTGGGAGCCAACATGGGCATCCAGATCCTGCTGTTGGTTATTGGTCGGAGAGTTGTCTCGGTCATGTCTGCATGGTTCCCGAACCCATAGGGTCTACACACTTAAGGTTCGATGACGCTAGGGTTATAGGGAAGGTATGTACGCGGTTACCGAATGTTGTTCAGAGTCCCGGATGAGATCCCGGACGTCACGAGGAGTCCCGGAATGGTCCGGAGGTGAAGATTGATATATTGGACGAAGGGTTTTGGAGTCCGGAAGTGTTCCGGGGGTACCGGGTGATGACCAGCATGATCGAAAGGTGTTTCGGGAGCCCTGGCAAGTGTTGGGGGGGGGGCTTCATGGGCCAAGGGGAGGGGGCAAACCAGCCCACTAAGGGGTTGTGCGCCCCCCTCACCTATTCCCACGTGACCAGGGGGTTTGGGGCGCCCCATCTAGGGTTCCCACCTCCTGGCTTGGGGGCCAAGTCACCCAAAGGGGAGATCCCATCTGCCCTGGCCGCCGCCCCCTAGGGGAAACCCTAGGGCGCCTCCCCCTCTCCCTTCCCCCTATATATAGTGGAGGTTTTGGGGCTGCCCAACACATGAGTTTTCCTCTCCCTGGCGCAGCCCTACCCCTCTCCCTCCTCGTCTCTCGTAGTGCTTGGCGAAGCCCTGCTGGAGTACCACGCTCCTCCACCACCACCACGCCGTCGTGCTGCTGCTAGACGGAGTCTTCCCCAACCTCTCCCTCTCCCCTTGCTGGATCAAGGCACGAGAGACGTCATCGGGCTGCACGTGTGTTGAACGCGGAGGCGCCATTGTTCGGCGCTTAGATCGGAATCAACCGCGATCTGGATCGCTGCGAGTACGACTCCTTCATCCGTGTTCTTGCAACGCTTCCGCTTCGCGATCTACAAGGGTATGTAGATGCACTCCCCTTCCCCTCGTTGCTAGTATCTCCATAGATTGATCTTGGTGATGCATAGAAAATTTTGAATTTCTGCTACGTTCCCCAACACACAGGGCACGGGCGCACTGTTGCCTTGGTCGCGCCATGCCCGTGCTGCGGCGAGCTTCGGCCTCGGCGAGCGCCAGGGCGAAGTTAAGGGGTGGAGACGAAGATGGTGGTGTGCTTTGGCAAGGTGCAGTGTCCGGGGAAGCAAGCACGCGCTCAACAGAGGCGCGGGCGCGTCGCAAAGCATGCTGGCTGCATGCCAACACCCCTGGAAGAACGCGGTCACCGCGTGAACTCTGACCTCAGGCTGAGCTAAGTACAAACTTCATGTCTGGCGTGTAGTCCTTAGTGGTTTTGGTCGTTCTTTGTGTTTGGATGGCTCATAGGTGAGCTGTGCGAGTGGGCTTATTCCTGGCAAGTTTCTGGGCAGAAACTTGTGAGGTTAGCTGTGAGGGATCTAGTAAAAGTTAAGGGATGGGCTTTGGGGTTTAGCACTCTCTTAGGAAGGTAATGAAGCTCAGAAAACATCAGCCCCAAAGGATCAAGGAAAATTATACTTGCTGTGTAAAGTGGTTAATCTGTCTAGAACAGAAATAATTTTTTGTAGCAAAAATATTCCAAAATGTTATGCAATATTTTTGCTCAGGGAGGTGCCCTGGGGTTCAAAGAATAGTTGTGAATTTTCTTAGGAATTTAGGAGCAATAAAAATGAGGGTTGCTTGGAAGCATACTTCTCTGAAGTGATTTTCAGGGAAGAAAATGAATATTTTTCTTATTCCTTGGGGATTATTTTTGGAGTTTTTCAGAGAAAGAAAGTTGAGCTAGGGGTGGATGAGTCACTTGGGTGAAAAACAAGGGTAGACCTAAGTGTTCAAGTCCATTTGAATTGATTCAAAAATCCAAATCCAAAGCAAAGGCAACAGGAAGTCTGGAAAAAGAGAGAAGCAAATCCAGGCCGTCACATCCGTATCAAGTAGACCGACTCCTGCCTGCATCTACTACTATTACTCCACACATCGACTGACTCCTGCCTACATCTAGAGTATTAAGTTCATGAAGAACAGAGTAATGCATTAAGTAAGATGACATGATGTAGCGGGGTAAACTCAAGCAATATGATGAAAACCCCATCTTGTTATTCTCGATGGCAATAATACAATACGTGCCTTGCTGCCCCTACTGTCACTAGGAAAGGAAACCGCAAGATTGAACCCAAAGCTAAGCACTTCTCCCATTGCAAGAAAAACCAATCTAGTTGGCCAATCCAAATCTATAGTTCGAAGAGACTTGCAAAGATATCAAATCATGCATATAAGAATTCAGAAAAGATTCAAATATTATTCATAGACAAGTTGATCATAAATCCACAATTCATCGGAATTCGACAAACACACCACAAAAAAGTATTACATCGAATAGATCTCCAAGAACATCGAGGAGAAAATGGTATTGAGAATCAAAGAGAGAGAAGAAGCTTTCTAGCTACTAGCTATGGACCCGTAGGTCTGAGGCAAACTACTCATGCTTCATCGGAGAGGTAATGGTGTTGATGTAGAAGCCCTCCGTGATCGAATCCCCCTCCGGCAGGATGCTGGAAAAAGCCCCTAGATGGGATCTTACGGGTACAGAAAGTTGCGGCGGTGGAAAAGTGTTTTCGTGGCTCTCCCGGTAGGTTTTGGGATATTTGAGAATATATAAGCGTAAGATATAGGTCGCTGGAGTCACGAGGGCCCACAAGGGTGGGGGCGCGCCCTCCGTCCTTGTGGCCGCCTCGTGGCCTCTCTGACTTGCACTCCAAGTCCTATGGATGTCTTCTGGTCCAAGAAAAATCATCGCGAAAGTTTCATTCTTTTTGGACTCCGTTTGATATTCCTTTTCTGCGAAACTCTAAAACAAGGAAAAAAACAGAAACTGACACTGGGCTCTAGGTTAATAGGTTAGTCCCAAAAATAATATAAAATAGCATATTAAGGCATATAAAACATCCAAAACAGATAATATAATAGCATGGAACAATAAAAAATTATAGATACGTTGGAGACGTATCAAGCATCCCCAAGCTTAATTCCTGCTCGTCCTCGAGTAGGTAAATGATAAAAACAGAATTTTTGATGTGGAATGCTACCTAACATATTTATCCATGTAATTCTCTTTATTGCGGCATGAATGTTCAGATCCGTATGATTCAAAACATAAGTTTAATATTGACATAAAAACAATAATACTTCAAGCATACTAACAAGATAATTATGTCTTCTCAAAATAACATGGCCAAAGAAAGCTTATCCCTACAAAATCATATAGTCTGGCTATACTCCATCCTCATCACAGAAAATATTTAAATCATGCAGAACCCCGATGACAAGCCAAGCAATTGTTTCATACTTTTGATGTTCTCAAACTTTTTCAACTTTGACACAATACATGAGCGTGAGCCATGGACATAGCACTATAGGTGGAATAGACGTTGGTTGTGGAGAAGACAAAAAGAAGGAGATAGTCTCACATCAACTAGGCATATCAAGAGGCTATGGATATGCCTAGTAATAGATATCAATGTGAGTGAGTACGGATTGCCATGCAACGGATGCACTAGACCTATATGTTTATGAAAGCTCAAAAAGAAACTAAGTGGGTGTGCATCCAACTTGTTTGCTCACGAAGACCTAGGGCAATTTGAGGAAGCCCATCATTGGAATATACAAGCCAAGTTCTATAATGAAAAATTCCCACTAGTATATGAAAGTGATAACATAGGATACTCTCTATCATGAAGATCATGGTGCTGCTTTGAAGTACAAGTGTGGTAAAAGGATAGTAACATTGCCTGTCGGTGTCAAAACTGGCGGATCTCGGGTAGGGGGTCCCGAACTGTGCGTCTAATTGGATGGTAACAGGAGACAAGGGACACGATGTTTTACCCAGGTTCGGGCCCTCTTGATGGAGGTAAAACCCTACGTCCTGCTCGATTAATATTGATGATGTGTGTTACAAGAGTGGATCTACCACGAGATCAAGGAGGCTAAACCCTAGAAGCTAGCCTACGGTATGATTGTTGTTCGTCCTATGGACTAAAGCCATCTGGTTTATATAGACACCGGAGAGGGCTAGGGTTACATAAAGTCGGTTACAATGGTAGGAGATCTACATACCCGTATCGCCAAGCTTGCCTTCCACGCCAAGGAAAGTCCCATCCGGACACGGGACGAAGTCTTCAATCTTGTATCTCCATAGTCTTGGAGTCCGGCTGATGATGATAGTTCGGCTATCCGGACACCCCCTAGTCCGGGACTCCCTCAGTAGCCCCCGAACCGGGCTTCAGCGATGACGAGTCCGGCGCGTATATTGACTTCGGCGTTGCAAGGCGGGTTCTCCTTCAAACTTCATGTTCCTGTCGAATAGTGTCCGGCTTCCTTATAAATGTTGCGCTCCTTGGCTTCTACGCCCAATAATGGCCTTCTTCCATGTGTCGTATGAATGCGAAAAGCTAGGGCATTTTTACATTTTACCCCCTAGCCGCGCGAACAAGCGGCCTATAAGAGAGGCGAGGATCTAGATCCAGCTCGCACCATCCTCCATTCGCAAGTTCTCATCGAAGCGCTTCTGACAAAAAATCCATTCCATCATGGATAGTCGACGTGGATCCTCCTCTCGCGCTCCCAGCCCTAAGCCAGGGAATTGGGGAGATGCTCAGTTCCACATAGCGAGCTAGTGGCGCTCCAAACCGGGGGATATCTTCCCCCAGCTTTCATGGTTCCGGTTCAAGCCGGACTAGCCACCTTCAAGGGTGGCAAGCAGGCGGAGAGTGTCCCCAACCCTTCCAAAGGAGAGCGGGTATGCTTCGTCCCTTATCTAATAAGGGGGCTCGGATTCCCCATACATCCGTTTCTCCGGGGGCTCCTGGAGTTCTACGGACTCCAGCTTCACCACCTCACACCTGCCTCCATTTTGCACATCGCGGGCTTTGTAGCTCTTTGCGAGCTGTTCCTGGCCATCGAGCCCCATTTCATGCAGTGGAAGAGATTGTTTTGCCTTGTACCCCGTTCTTATGAGGGGTCGATATATCAAGTGCGCGGAGCCGAAATATGGCGCATCGCCAGGACCGGATATCTATCCGGCACCCCGAAGAAGGCGTCCGAAGGCTGGCCTTCGGAATGGTTCTACATGGAGGACGCCCCTCTACCGGATCCAGTTCGGATCGGCCTCCCGGAGTTCACCAATGCTCCCTTGAAGAAACGCCTGAGTTGGCGCCCGCGGAGCCCTCAACGGGAGGAGGATGGGAGCGTCCATTATCTGATGGGCCGGATTAGGTTACTGGCCCACTCCGGATTGACCATGATTGGAATCATGGCCATGTGCATTATGCGAGGGGTGCAGCCACTCCAATATAGGGGCCACCCTATGTGGGATTTCAACGGGGAAGACGACGCCACCCGTCACGGCCACAGAGGGACAAGCTCGGCAGCCGATGTGGCAAAGATCATGTCTGGCTTGTACAAGGGGGAGGAGGAGGACTTTCTCCGCACGAATCCATTGAATGGATTCTCCATGAATAACCCTCGGAGCTGGGTAAGCGGACGTTTATCTACCCGATCCATACTTCCAAAGTCAAGTATTTTACTTTGTGATTTCGACGCAGGAACTGTGCCGGGGTGTTGAGGGCATATGAAGCCTAACTCCACAGCCCGAGGATCCGGAACGATCCCTTGATCCGACCTCCGAAGAGGATCTAGACATAAAGGTGGAGCTGATTGACGGGGTGTTCCACCAACTTAGCATGGACAATGCTCTAGTCGCCATTACGGCTGACTACCCCGGCTTGATTCCGGCCTCCCAGGTGACTACGACCGAGGTCTTGACACCATCACTTGATCCGTGCTCAATTCTGACCATTCTATACTGATGGTGCATCACAGGAGGTGCCTTTAAGGCGGGAAGCCGAACCTGCGGCGGCTGACCAGCAAGGGTCAGTTCGGCCCAGCAGGCGGAAGAGGAGTGCGACGCAAATCGAAACGTCGCCGCAACGGTACGGTGCACCATTGTTTTTAAGGGAAGGATCCCTATGAGGTATATTAACGCTCATAACTCTTTCCAGGAGGAAGAGCGCTCGCCGGACAGTGTCCGGAGAGGTTGCCAATCAAGCCTCCGCCAGCCATGCTCCATCGTATGGTCCGGAAGTGGAGGCGAACACAAGGCAAGAGCCGGATGCTCCTCCGACAGAGGATGCCGACAGGCTGTCCGCCACCCGGTCTGAGGTGGAGAGTGCCATGAATCACAGGCGTCGCCGGACAGTTCTTGGTGACTCGTGTTTCTCCCCGGAGGCGTTGAATGCCTTTGATGCGGGAAACGCGCACCTCCATGCTGCTCAAGATGGTTTAACCAGAGCCACGGAGCAGTATGTGAAGGACATACGGGTAAGTAATTTTAATAGTTATATATGCTAGTAGCCCCCGAGACTTAAAATAGTTAAAACAACTGATTTAAGGATCATTTATTATGCAGGATCTTACGGAGAAGAATACCCACATGTCCCAGGAGCTCCAAGAGTGCAAGGCCCAACTTGAGGCCGCACTAGCCACCACCGGGGGAGCCACCGAGACCCCCGCCGGTAATACGTGCTTCGAAAATAGAAGTAGTTAACAAAGTGCGGCATGTGCGTAAATCTGACAATAATATTGCAGAGGGCGCTGGACTAGATCCGGACAAGCAACAGCTACTGCGTCAGCTAAAGGCCGGCGAGAGGGTGCTTCTGAAGGTGCAGCAGGAGAGAAACAAGCTCCAAGATGCCCACACCCAGCTAGGAGAAGAGCTGAAAGGTGTTCGGGCCCAGCTGTCGGGCTCCGTGAAGGAGAATCAGCGGCTTTGTCGCGGCATTTATAGCAAGTGCTTGAGCAAATTCCTTTCAAAAGAAGAATTCGGCGAGGAAGTCGATTGACAGAAATGTGTCTTTTAGGTGTGCTCACAGGTCGCCCTGCGGAGGAAATGCCTAGTTCAACGGGTGACCAACTTCCCGAGCTGGTTCAACTGCTCGAACGTGTTCGGCAGGCGATGAGTGGCATCGTTCAGGCTTTATGGCCCTCCGTCTCCCTACCCGAGGTCCTTGGAGAGCTTGCTAAGAAGCTTCAGGGAGCACGGCGACGCCTCCGTCTGTGGAAAATATCGGCCTACCATCAAGGCACCAGGGAGGCATGGGCCATGGTGAAGACGCGGTACCCGAAGGCTGACCCAAACCACATGGCCGAGGTCGGACCTGCAGGGCCTGATGGGAAGGAGATCCCTGTGAGCTTAATGTACGGCCAAGTAGAACTGGCCGCGAAATATTCCCAACAGGACTGTAAATTAGACAGCCTGTTAGATGGAATTGAAGAGGAGTACATTCAGTCAGTTTGACGATGTAATTTGAAATGACATGTAAAATGCCTTCTAGCCAGATTGTAGATCGTTTGTCTTTGCGGACCTTTTCGCTTCAACCTCCGGACCCAACAGTCCGGAGTGTGTCCGAATACCCTTACGGTTATAGAAGAACCGGGGCATGCATGGAGACAAGGCATCGGGGTCATAATTTCTTTATCAGACAAGTGCCCAACTAGCTATGTTATATTACATGGTTAGTAAGAAACATCTTCCAGGGAGAATAGTTCCGTTAAGGGTTCCTTTCCCTGGGAGGCATGCCCTAAAGTGCATGTCCGGACTGCGAAAATAGCAGAAAAAGCATCTGGGGGCAAATAAATAAGTAAGTAATAAATCATCTTTCAAGTCACCGACCAAATATTCTCTTAAGAACGCTAGCTTTCGGCTTCACCCAGTCTGAGGTACACATCCGGCTGACCCGGCAGTAACAATCGCAGTGGTGCTCCCTTTACCTCCTAGCCGAACAATCGAGAATGTAGGGGTAAGCACAGGAGCCAGGCAACCCAGCTTGGCCAAAACTTAAGTCATATCGATGCATATAATGGTGAATAAAAGGTACATGCGGAAGTATGACACATGTGTTGGGCATGAAGCCCGTATAAATAAGCTTGTGTTAAAGAAGCCCCCAGGTATAATGAGTGCTAGGAGCACATCGAGTGTGTGCGAATAATGTGCAAATCAGCCTATCAAAGGTATTGAGAAAAAAAGTGGGAAGAAGGAGGAGAACAAGAGATAGTGAAAATGTAAAAAGGTGGACGGGGGAGTGAGACGAACTCTGAGTCCGGCGTTAGGCGTAGAATCTTCGGAGACGGGCTGCGTTCCATGGGTTCGGCTCGAGTCAGTTGTCAGATGCGTTACATAGAAGGTATGCTCCGCCGGTCAGAACTTGGTCGATGATGAAGGGACCTTCCCACTTGGGCTTAAGTTTGTCCTTTTTCTTGTCTGGCAGGCGTAGAACAAGTTCGCCAACATTGTAAGCTTTGTCCCGTACTTCTCTGCTTTGATATCTTCGAGCCTGCTGTTGATAAAATGCGGAACAAGCTTTTGCCACGTCTCGCTCCTCCTCTAAGGCATCCAAACTATCCTGCCGATCCAGCTCGGCTTCTCTTTCTTCATACATGCGCACGCGAGGTGAGTCATGAATTATATCGCAGGGCAGAACTGCCTCTGCGCCATACACCATAAAAATGGTGTGAATCCGGTAGTTCGGTTTGGCGTGGTCTGCAGCCCCCAGAGTACGGAGTCGAGCTCCTCTACCCAGTGCATGTTAGATTCCTTGAGGGACCGCACTAGTCTGGGTTTGATGCCGCTCATGATTAGACCATTTGCTCGCTCGACTTGACCGTTAGTTTGAGGGTGATAGACTGAAGCGTAGTCGAGCTTGATGCCCATGTTTTTGCACCAGAGTTTAACCTCGTCGACCATGAAATTCGTGCCGTTATCAGTGATGATGCTGTGGGGGACGCCGAAACGGTGTACTACCCCGGATATGAAGTCTATCACAGGTCCGGATTCTGCCGTTTTAACCGGCTTGGCTTCAATCCATTTGGTGAATTTGTCCACCATGACCAATAAGTATTTGCACTTGTGTTTTCCCCCTTTAAGGGGGCCAACCATGTCAAGCCCCCAGACCGCGAACGGCCAGGTGATGGGTATAGTTTTGAGGGTGGTGGGTGGCATGTGGCTCTGATTAGCAAAGAGCTGGCAACCGACGCATCGTCGGACTAAGTCCTGAGCATCTGCCCGGGCTGTTAGCCAATAAAATCCTATACGGAAGGCCTTGCCTACAAGGGCCCGGGCTGCGGCGTGGTGCCCGCCGAGTCCGGCGTGAATTTCAGCCAGGAGATTTCGCCCCTCCTCTTCGGAGATACACCTTTGAAGGACTCCGGTTGTGCTTTTCTTATAAAGTTCTCCCTCATGGACCTTATAGGCTTTAGATCGCTGAACTATGCAGCGGGCCTCGTTTTGGTCTTCGGGAAGTTCCTGCCTAATTAAGTAGGCTAGGAATGGTTCCGTCCACGGGGCAATTACTGCCATTATTTCATGGGCTGAAGGTGTTATTTCATTGGCTGAGCAGCCGATCGTGTCAGAATTGTCTGTGTTACGTGATGCATCTGGCTCCGGATTGTTATTTCCGGACTCCTCTTCCCATAATACGGATGGCTTAAAGAGCCGTTCCAGGAAGATGTTTGGAGGGACGGCGTCATGTTTTGCGCCGATGTGTGCTAACACATCTGCTGCCTGGTTGTTATCCCGGGCTACATGATGGAATTCGAGTCCTTCGAACCGAGCTGACATTTTTAGGACGGCGCTGCGGTAAGCTGCCATTTTCGGATCTTTGGCGTCAAAGTCTCCATTTACTTGGGATATTGCGAGGTTGAATCCCCGCACACCTCTAGGTGTTGAATGCCCATGGAGATTGCCATCCGGAGGCCGTGTAGAAGGGCCTCGTATTCGGCTGCGTTGTTGGAGTCGATGTACATAATTTGAAGTACATATTGGACTGTGTCTCCAGTTGGGGACGTCAAGACGACGCCAGCCCCCAAGCCAGCCAACATTTTGGATCCATCGAAATGCATGATCCAATTGGAGTACGTGACGTACTCTTTAGGGAGTTCGGCTTCGGTCCATTCGGCGACGAAGTTAGCCAGGACTTGCACTTTATAGCTCGCCGAGGTTTGTAGGTTATGTCAAATGGTAAGAGCTCAATGGCCCATTTTGCAATCTTGCCCGTTGCGTCGCGATTGTTTATAATATCGTTGAGAGGTACATCGGAGGCCACCGTTATGGAACACTCTTGAAAGTAGTGTTGCAGCTTCCGGGATGCCATGAACACCGCATACGCTATCTTTTGATAATGTGGGTACCGGGACTTGCATGGAGTTAAGACAGTGGATACGTAGTACACTGGTTTTTGAAGAGGGAGTCTGTGCCCTTCAGTTTCTCGTTCGACGATGAGTACCGCGCTGACAACTTGATGTGTTGCTGCGATATATAATAACATAGGTTCGCCCAGGTTGGGCGCGGCCAGGACCAGATTTGTTGCCAGTATGGCCTTGATTTCTTCGAGTCTGACCGTGTTCAGTGCGCCGGAGGAGGCAATAGAGGGGCAGAGCCTTTTCTTCCCAACAGGAGATGAAGCGGCTTAGAGCCGCTATGCACCCAGTTAGTTTTTGTATTTGCTTGAGGTCTTTTGGAATATCCAATTGTGACAGAGCTCGGATCTTGGCTGGGTTTGCTTCAATTCCTCTACCGGATAAAATGAAGCCCAAAAGCTTTCCGGCTGGTACTCCGAAGACACACTTTTCTGGGTTGAGCTTAATGTCATATGCTCGGAGGTTGTCAAATGTCACCCTCAAGTCGTCTACTAGAGTTTCGACGTGTTTGGTCTTGACGACCACATCGTCTACGTATGCCTCTACTGTTTTGCCTATCTGGGTAGCCAGACATGTCTGAATCATGCACTGATATGTTGCTCCGGCGTTTTTGAGTCCGAAGGGCATTGTGTTGAAGCAGAATGGCCCATATGGAGTAATGAATGCCGTTGCGGCCTGGTCTTTTTCTGCCATCTTGATTTGATGGTATCCGGAGTATGCATCGAGGAAGCACAATGAATCGTGCCCTACGGTAGCATCGATGATTTGGTCGATGCGAGGGAGAGGGAAAGGGTCCTTTGGACAGGCCTTATTAAGGTCTTTGGAATCGACGCAGAGGCGCCAGGATTTGTCCTTTTTGGGTACCATTACCAGGTTGGCTAGCCAGTCCAGATGTTTGATATCTCTGATGAATCCGGCTTCTAAGAGTTTGGCTAGCTCCTCTCCCATCGCCGGTCTTTTGGGTTCGGAAAATCGCCGAAGAGCTTGTTTGACTGGCTTGAATCCTTTTAGGATATTTAGGCTATGCTCTGCCAGCCTACGTGGGATTCCTGGCATGTCTGAAGGGTGCCATGCAAAAATGTCCCAATTTTCCCAAAGGAATTCTCGTAGTGCGGCTTCTACATCAGGATTTAATTGTGCTCCTATGGATGCCGTCTTTGTGGGGTCCGTTGGATGGACCTGAAATTTGATTATTTCGTCTGCTGGTTTAAAAGAGGTGCACTTGGACCTCTTATCGAGTATCACATCGTCCCTATCCACCGTGGAGCGCAGCGCGGTTAATTCCTCTGCCGCTAGGGCTTCGGATAATGCCTCCAGGGCCAGTGCGGCTGTCTTATTTTCAGCGCGGAGTGTTGTATCTGGATCACTGGCGAGAGTGATTATTCCATTGGGTCTGGGCATTTTGAGCTTCATGTACCCGTAATGGGGTATAGCTTGGAAGATTGTGAATGCCTCTCGCCCTAACAAAGCGTGATATCCGCTGCCGAATGGGGCCACTTGGAACGTGACCTCTTCGGACCTATAATTGTCCGGCGAGCCGAACACTACATCTAGTGTGATTTTTCCTGTGCTGCGTACTTCTCGACTATGGATTATTCCCCTGAAGGTTGTGCTGCTTCGCCCAATGCGGCTCCAGTCAATTTCCATTTTTTGAAGGGTTTCCTCGTAGATGAGGTTTAATCCGCTGCCGCCATCCATGAGTACCTTGGTAAGACGAAAGCCGTACACTATCGGACTGAGGACCAATGCGGCTGGTGCTCTAGCTGTTCGGAATTTAGGTTCGTCGCTGGCATTGAAGGTGATAGCCGTGTCGCTCCATGGATTTGTTGTTGCTACTTGGTAGACTTCGGCAAGACTGCGGATTGTTTGTTTCCGCATGTTATTGGATGCGAATGTCTCGAAGCCTGTTAATACCGTACTGGTGCTGCTGGGCTGGTTGCCCGGGGCTAAAAAGCCTTCGCCACTTTTGGCCACCCGCCGTAATATCCAACATGCTTGAAGGCTATGTGTTGGAGTGGCACCCTCCGTACTGTGGATTTTGCAGGGTCCGTTGAGCCATCCCTCCAGTACGGTTCCGTACCCTTTATGGGGTTTTTGCTTTTTGGTTTTTAACCCAGGTGCTTGAGTATGACGCACCCTTTTATTTCGGACTGGGGTTGTATTCAGGGATGGATTGTCCCAAAACCTAGTTTCGGTTTTCCAGGCACTTTCCATCGCGCAGTATTTTTGTACAATGGTCGCTAGGTCGGCGAAGCGTGTAACTTCGCGACGACTGATGGCGTTTATGATTCCCTTGTCCGTGCAATTGTTGCAGAAGATTGAAATCACGCTTTCTTCACGGTAGTCCTTTATCCTGTCCATAACCAGGAGGAATCTGGCCCAGTAATGATGTACTGTTTCATCGGGCTCTTGCCGTATTTGAGATAGATCGCTTATGTTTGGGTGGGCGGGCGGAATCAAGTTCGGAACCCCGTCCAATCTGAGGCTCAAAGGCCACGAAGCTTCCGGATTCGGAAGCTTGATTTGCTGGACGCTTTCCCACAAATCTGGTCTGATGCCTGACTTTAGGTTCAGTATTTGATTAGCGTTCGTCCCTCCGCGGGAATCCGGCATGGACGGATCGGGAATCCGGACATAGTTGGTTTTTATCATAGAAGAAGAGTCGCCGCATTGTTCCTCTACCACGACAACGTGGTGGGTAACCTGGGGAGAGTTGATTTCTCTCAGATCAGTTTTAAGCCCAATCTGATCGTAGTCGGTAGCGACTCCCAGGGCGGCGATGCGATCCAAGAGCTCGTTTACGGAGGAGAGCTCAATCGGATCTAGCTGCTCGGCGAATTCCGAGCTGACGTGAAGATCGCTTTTAGTGACTTGAGAGGTCATTGTCGGAGCGGTGGCCGAACAGGTGGTCATAAGAAAACCGCCTAGCCGGATAGTTTGGACAGCGGCCAAGGCTCCCTTGACGATGGTGCCATCTTTAAAGACGGGAAAAGGCATCCTTCCTGATGGTGACGGCACAGAGGAACTCTCAATGAAAGCACCAATGTCGGTGTCAAAACCGGCGGATCTCGGGTAGGGGGTCCCGAACTGTGCGTCTAGGCGGATGGTAACAGGAGACAAGGGACACGATGTTTTACCCAGGTTCGGTCCCTCTTGATGGAGGTAAAACCCTACGCCCTGCTCGATTAATATTGATGATGTGTGTTACAAGAGTGGATCTACCACGAGATCAAGGAGGCTAAACCCTAGAAGCTAGCCTATGGTATGACTGTTGTTTGTCCTATGAACTAAAGCCATCCGGTTTATATAGACATCGGAGAGGGCTAGGGTTACATAAAGTCGGTTACAATGGTAGGAGATCTACATATCCGTATCGCCAAGCTTGCCTTCCACGCCAAGGAAAGTCCCATCCGGACACGGGACGAAGTCTTCAATCTTGTATCTTCATAGTCTTGGAGGCCGGCTGATGATGATAGTTCGGCTATCCAGACACCCCCTAGTCCGGGACTCCCTCATTGTCCCTTCTCTCTTTTCTCTCATTTTTTATTTGGGCTTTGTCTCATTTTTTTGGCCTCTTTTTTTCGTCCGGAGTCTCATCCCGACTTGTGGGGGAATCGTACTCTCCATCATCCTTTCCTCGCATGGGACAATGCTCTGATAATGAAGATCATCACACTTTTATTTACTTACAACTCAAGAATTACAACTCGATACTTAGAACAAAATATGACTCTATGTGGATGCCTCCGGCGGTGTACCGGGATGTGCAATGAATCAAGAGTGACATGTATGAAAGAATTATGAACGGTGGCTTTGCCAAAAATACAATGTCAACTACATGATCATGCAAAGCAATATGACAATGATGGAGCGTGTCATAATAAACGGGACGGTGGAAAGTTGCATGGCAATATATCTCGGAATGGCTATGGAAATGCCATAATAGGTAGGTATGGTGGCTGTTTTGAGGAAGGTATATGGTGGGTTTATGGTACCGGCGAAAGTTGCGCGGCATGAGAGAGGCAGCAATGGTGGAAGGGTGAGAGTGCGTATAATCCATGGACTCAACACTAGTCATAAAGAACTCATATACTTATTGCGAGAATTATTATTTATCGAAATGAAGTACTACACGCATGCTCCTAGTGGGATAGATTGGTAGGAAAAGACCATCGCTCGTCCCCGACCGCCACTCATAAGGAATACAATCAATAAGTAAAGCATGCTCCGACTTCATCACATAACGGTTCACCATACGTGCATGCTACGGGAATCACAAACTTTAACACAAGTATTTCTCAAATTCACAACTACTCACTGGCATGACTCTAATATCACCATCTTCATATCTCAAAACAATTATAAGGAATCAAACTTCTCATAGTATTCAATGCACTTTATATGAAAGTTTTTATTATATCTCTCTTGGATGCCTATCATATTAGGACTAAATTTATAACCAAAGCAAATTACCATGCTGTTTAGAGACTCTCAAAATAATATAAGTGAAGCATGAGAGTTCACCACTTTCTATATAATAAAACCACCGCCGTGCTCTATAAAGATATAAGTGAAGCACTAGAGCAATATTGCCTAGCTCAAAAGATATAAGTGAAGCACCTAGAGTTTTCTAATAAATCACGATTCATGTGTGTCTCTCTCAAAAGATGTGTACAGCAAGGATGATTGTGTCAAACTAAAAAAAGACTCAAATCATACAAGACGCTCCAAGCAAAGCACATATCATGTGGTGAATAAAAATATAGCCTCAAGTAAAGTTACCGATAGACGAAGACGAAAGAGGGGATGCCTTCCAGGGCATCCCCAAGCTTAGGCTTTTGGTTGTCCTTGAATATTACCTTGGGGTGCCTTGGGAATCCCCAAGATTAGGCTCTTGCCACTCTTTATTCCATAGTCCATCAAATCCCTACACAAAACTTGAAAACTTCACAACACAAAACTCAACTGAAAATCTCATAAGCTCCATTAGTATAAGAAAATAAGTCACCACTTTTGGTACTGTTGTGAACTCATTCTTTATTCATATTGGTGTAATATCTACTGTATTCCAACTTTTCCATGGTTCAC
>NC_041393.1:182536345-182621606 GCF_002162155.2 Triticum dicoccoides | reverse complement strand
ATAGATTCATTAAAATAAGCAAACAACACATAGAAAAAAGAATCTGTCAAAAATAGAACAGTCTACAGAAATCTGTAACTATCGAATACTTCTGTAACTCCAAAAATTCTGAACAAATTAGGACAACCTGGGAAATTTGTGTACCAATCTTGTGCAGAAAGAATCATATCGAAAGCACGCTTCTGTGAATTATGAAAATTATTTTCCTGGGCGCAAACATTTCTGTTTCTCAGTAGGCTTAAAACAACCATCACCGTAAGCTATCCCAAAGGTCTTACTTGGCACAAACACTAACTAAAACACAAAACCACATCTAACCAGAGGCTAGATGAAATATTTATTGCAAAACAGAACCTAAAAATCAAAAATAAACATAAAATTGGGGTGCCTCCCAACAAGCGCCACTGTTTAACGCCCTTAGCTAGGCATAAATCACGAATAGATCTAAGTATTATCATCTTTGGTATGCAATCCAGAAGTGGCTCTCATAATAGATTCATAAGGCAATTTTCTTTTATTTCTTGGAAAGCTCCATGCCCTTCCTTAACGGAAATTGAAATCTAATGTTTCCTTCTTTCATATCAATAATTGCACCAACCATTCTAAGGAAAGGTCTACCAAGAATAATCAGACATGTGGGATTGCAATCTATATCAAGAACAATGAAATCTACAGGCACATAATTCCTATTTGCAACAATAATAACATCATTAATCCTTCCCATAGGTATCTTAATAGTGGAATCTGCAAGATGCAAATTTAAAGAACAATCATCAAATTCACGGAAACCTGACACATCACACAAAGTTTTTGGAATCGTGGAAACACTAGCACCCAAATCACACAAAGCATGGCATTCATAATCTTTAATCTTAATTTTCATAGTAGGTTCCCACTCATCATAAAGTTTTCTAGGGATAGAAACTTCCAATTCAAGCTTTTCTTCAAAAGATTGCATCATAGCATCAACGATATGTTTACTAAAAGATTTGTTTTGATTATAAGCATGCGGAGAATTCAACATGGATTGCAACAAGGAAATAAAATATATTAAAGAACAATTATCATAATTAAATTCCTTGAAATCCAAAAGAGTGGGTTCATTGCTACTTAAAGTCTTGACATCTCCAATCCCACTTTTATCAATTTTTGCATCAAGATGTAAAAACACAGAATCATTGGGACGCCTTTTAACTAAAGTTCACCCATCTCCAGTCCCATATTTATCAACATTTATATTGGAAAACAAAGATTCAATAGGAGTCACATCAATCACTTTAGGATCTTCACAATTATTTTCATGTAAATTAGAAGAACACGCTTTTATAAACCAATCTTTCTTTGCACGCATCTTGGCAGTTCTTTCTTTGCACTCATCAATGGAAATTCTCATAGCTTTGAGAGACTCATTGATATCATGCTTGTGTGGGATAGATCTAAGTTTCAAAAAATCAACATCAAGAATTGAAATTCTTTTGTGAACTCATAAATTCTTTAATACTATTTTCAAATTCAGAGGGCATATTATTATAATTTACATAAGAATTGTTGTAGGAATTACCATAATTATTAGAGGAATTACTAGGGAACGGTGTCGTGGTTCTAAGTCTGATAGTAGTGTAGGGGGTACTAATGGAGAGGCAAGATCCTAGCTATGGAGTAGTCGTATACGCAAGAGATTTACGAGTTCAGGCCCTTCCCGGAGGATGTAATAGCCCTACGTCTTGGAGCCCGGAGGCGGTCGACTGGATTATATGTGTATGAGTTACAGGGTGCGAACCCTTTACACTGAGGAGGGGGGTGGCTTATATAGAGTCCACCAGGCCCCTCCGGCCCTCAGTTATGCAGGGTTTAAGATACATTAAGGTTGGGCATTACTGGTAATGCTATACATAAAGTGCTGTGATGACCATAAAATCTACTTAATGACCGACTGTTAGCGTGCAAAGTGACTTTAGATCTCCTGGATGTCGAGTGGTTGGCTTCATGGTCGAGTGGTTTACTTCATGGTCGAGTGTCTTCGAGTCAGTCGAGTGGAACACTTCTGGGTCGATTGATAGGTGGTTTCTGCTAGAGATGTCCTTGGGTAGGGTAGTTTGGACAGGTCCATGACCCTACCCTAGGTACATAGCTTCATCATTAGCCCCCGAATGGATCGAGGTTTGAGTGGGGAAAGAGTGGAGAACTCTTCCAACCCATTTCTCGTGCTATGAGTATGTCTTGTTCTGGATCAATAAACTTTAGGTGACAGCATCAACTTCTTTTTCAGTCACCTTGATCCATTCTTTGTATCCGTCGAGTGAATTTCTTTACTTGAAAAACTCCGAGTGACGATGTGGAGGGGATCCTCCGTCTGACAAGTTGTTCTGCTGCCCACGGATTTTGTCGGATCCGAATTTTGGGAAGCACGCGGGACGGAGCGAGGCCGCAGTAATCGGATGGGATAAGGCAGGGACGCCTCGATCTCTGCACCACCTTTTTCACCATGTATCGCGCGCGCGACTGTTGCGGGATTTGACAGGATCGCCCAGGCCTACCAGTCAGAAATTCAGAAGTAACCTTATATAAGGCGCCAGACGGGGGTTTTTGAACAGTGCGCTCTCATTTCCTCCTCTCTTCCCCAGAGTCATCCGCCTCGTTCGCTTCCATCTCAGTGCCGTTGCCCCGTGCGCATCCCGCCGGCGACGATGGTGAAAGAGAAGACGGCAGCCCTGGAGCGGGCGAAGAAGGCGACGGCGAAAACAAAGGGAAGGGCGACCAGTCGGGGCGGATCTTCATCGAGGGCCGGCCTGCCGCAGGGCTGGATCCAGGGCGACTGGATCCGCTCGACGATCCGTCAAGCGGATCTGGATGAGCTGGCCGATGGAGGACTGATCCCCCATGGATCAGCGCGGATCCCGGGGAAGGAGTCCGAGCTGCAACCTCAGGAGGGTGAGTGCGTTCTCTTGGCCACCCATATCGACCGTGGGTTTTCTTTGCCGCCTCACCCTTTCTTTCGGGGATTTTTGAATTTCTTCGGGGCACAACTCCACCACTTAACACCCAACACCATCGTGTATCTCGCTGCTTTCGTGTCTTTGTGCAAGAATTTCTTGGTTTGCCGGCCTCATTAGGGTCTTTTCAAGCACATCTTCACATGTCGCTCCCAGACGTTCAAAAAGGCCAATTCGAGTGACAAGAGAACCCAAGTGATTCAGATGTGTGGGGGTCTTGGGGTTCAGTTGAGAGGAAAAAGTGCCTTTCCGACCATGATCCTACCCGACTCGGTCTGGGGATGGCAGTCGACCTGGTTCTACTGCAAAGACCAGCCGACGCCACGGCAGTCGACTGGACTCCCTCCTTTTTCCATGGACCAAGTGAGGAAGCCTTCCTATTTGAAGGTACTCCCGAAAGAGAAGGCGCAGGTTAAGGTGTTGGTCGAACGTGTCGTCCAGCTTATTCGTGACGGGGTGACCGGCATGGACCTCTTGGAGGTCTTCCTCCGACGACGCATCCAGCCACTTCAAGCTCGAGACCATCCAATGTGGTTGTATTCTGGCACTGAGGACACCACTCAGATCCACCCGGAGGAGATTGACAAGGCCACGCTGGAGAGGTGGCTGGCAAGCATCACAAGGAACAACGACAACCCCCGAGGAGCCAGGAGGATTCCTCCACTCGACCAATCATACGACGTAGACAAGGTCCACTTCTGCATCTCCGACTGTGATCCTGCTTTCTTCATTCTGTTTGTTTTAAAATCAGTCGACTGACCTTTGTCTTGTTTGTTGTCTTCTAGGCCATGATTGAGATGTACTCGACGCCCAACGGGGCGCAAGAGCAGGCCGAGGAGGAAGAGGCGAGCGGAGGTGAAAGTGGGAAGGAGTGGGAATCTGATGGTGAGGAAGAAAAGGATGGCGACGGCTCCAGTGAAGAGGCGGAGGAGATGGAAGTCGATCCTCCTCGCACGGAAAGGCGATCCAAGCTCATCCACGACCCCGCGAGCGAGCGTGGCAAAGCAATTGCATCTGTTGGGCAATCATCGAAGCGCCCTCGGGCGGCTTCTCCGGCGCCGACTGAGAAAGCACCAAAGCAGCCGAAGCCGTCAAAGCCGCCGAAGGCCTTGCCCAAGATGAGAATGGCCATTCCCACTATCTCTAGGTAACAGCAGAACTTGTGTTTTCTTGTTTAGCACGGACGAACTCTTGGTCGACTCATCGACTAACCGACTGGTTTCTGAAACCTGCAGTGCTGCTACCTCCGAGACCTCCACCAAGAACGACGACCAAGAGATGGAAGACGCTGCCACCTCCAACCTTGGTACGCTCTCTGTAGTTTCACTTTTGGTCGATTGGATGTTCATTTCTAACTTTGGATTTTTCATGCAGCTCCTCCTCATGTCATTGATCTCCCTGATGATGATGACGAGGTGCCCCTGAGGGCAAGGAGGAATAAAAAGGCGCCGGCTGGCAAGACCACTCAGACTGCATCAGCGCCTGAGGCATCGATTCAAGGGGGTGACGATGTCACTCGGCATTCCGTGTCCTTCGCTGCGCCGTTGATGAGTGTCCGAAATTCGTCGTCGATTGCTGACCCGCCCTCCCTTTTCGCCACACACCATGTTCCAGAGGACCAAGCGGGTGCTGCTAAGGAGGCTATACGCCAGGTGGGGATTATGATGGAGTAGGTGAAGGCGATCCGGGAAGCCAGCCAAGCGGCCTATGATGCTAGATCAGCCCTTCAGAGCAACGTCCAGGTTAGTTGGTCATCGCTTGTTCTGTTAGGATATGGTATCTGAAGACTTTCTTTCCGAAGATCTTTGCATATGTACACCCACTGGGTGCGTCGATTGAATATTTGAATCGGTGGGGGAACGCTGAGTGCACCCACTGTGTGTAGTTCCCGAGACTATGGTGGACTGCTGGCAGTCGATCGTAGTCTTGTATGTTGAATTTCTTCACTCCAACTTCTTCACTCGATCTGGTCGGGCCATATCAAATGGAATTTTGGAACCGGTGGGGGCACGCTGAGTGCACCCACTGGGTGTAGTCCCCGAGACTATGGTGGACTGCTGGCAGTCGACTGTAGTCTGAAGAACCTCTTCTTTTTTTTGGTAGATCATTATGAGGCCAAGACTAACTGCTGGTAGTTAGCCATGGTTTTGGGATCATAATCTCTTTGTTCCTTTCGGTCGACTGACCGGATCAAGTCGGTAAAACTAGTGGGGGCATGCTGAGTGCACCCACTGGGTGTAGTCCCCGAGACTACTATTGAATATTTTGATTCGGTTGTAGTCTTAGAAATGTTATGATTTTTCTCTTAGTCACTCGGAAGCAACCTATCTTTGATGTCTGTCGACTGATCCTTCGCAGAACTCTTGCGAACTTGTGGCTCGCTATACTGAGTTGGAAAATAAACATATCCAACTCGACCTTGACTTGAAGCTTGTTCAGGAGAACTTTCAGAAGGCGAAGGACGAGGCAAAAGGTATGATTGGTGAGAACTTGACGACTGTCTTTATCTTTCTGCCCATTCCTGATTCTGATCTCATTGTCCTTTTTCTGATAAAATGAAGGAGGCTCTGAAGAAGAAGGACCGTGACCTTGCCGAGGCGCAGAAGGCGGCTTCGGACAAAACGAAGCTTGCGGAGGAAAAACTGGCTTCGGTCGGTAAGCTTGAAGAGGAGAACGCCAATCTGAAAGCTGCTCTCGATGCGGCCAACAAGGAGTCAGCCGTCTGAAGAATGACAAGATAGCTCTGAGTGACAAGGCTAGTGAACTGGTGGGGAAGAAGAACGATCTGGAGGTCTATCTGGGGGGCTTGCCAATAAGTTGTTCATCATGCTTGAAGGTAATCTCTCCCACCCAACTGACTTGTTATCGTCGACTCGTCGTAGAACTGCTGGTTTAACTTTGACTTGTGTTTACAGAATTCTGCCAAAACTTTGAGGAGGAGACCATTCGAGTGGAGACAGGCTTGGATCCCATCAACTCTCCTGTGAAGGATGAAACTGCCATGAACGTGCTCCGACTGGAGTCTCGTGTTGCTCGTGTGGTTGACTACCTTGCTCGACTGAAGGTTGCGGCGTCGCAGATCGACACGACACTCTGGCCGAGAGAGACGCTTCAAAATTACCTCGAGTCCCTGATGACTCGACTGACTGAAGTTCCAGGTCGAGTGCAAGAGTGGAAGAAGTCTTCTACCAGGTGTGGTGCTGATGTTGCTCTGTCTCTGTTCCGTGTTCACTGCAAGGATGCGCGAGAGGACAAGCTGGCGTCCCTCAAAGTGTCCAATACCAAGAAGCATGACTTCCAATCTTTCATGGAGACCTTCATTGCTGCTGCCACACGGATTGCAGACGGAATCGACCTGGACCGGTTTGTCGCGCCTTCCAGTCCTCCACCCGAGGAGTAAAAAACTTCTATGCTTGATGCCTTAAATTTGCCTCGGAATGCCGAGTGATTTTGTAACTGATAAACTTTTACAGGCTTGATGCCTGAGCACTTTTGAACCCGTAGGATGTTATCCGAACTTGATTTATCATTGAATATGCTTGCATTTACCTTCGAGTGAATTTTGTTCTTCACACGGAATATAATTTAATGTGTGAGACGCAGCCCTGAGGTGGAGAACCCACTCGACCTGCTCTTCACCGCTTTTGCACGTAGGGATGGAGCACAGATTATGGTCGACCTGCATCCTTGCGGATCAGGATGGAGCGCACATTGTATTTGTGGCGGAGCTTCGAAGGAGAAGGTAGCAGTCGACCTGCACCTCGTCTTCCTTGCAGAGCGTGCATTGTATTTGTGGCGGAGCTCCGAAGGAGAAGGTAGCAGTCGACCTGCACCTCGTCGTCCTTGCAGAGCACACATTATATTTGTGGCGGAACTCCAAAGGAGAAGGTAGCAGTCGACCTGCACCTCGTCGTCCTTGCGTATCGAAATGGATTTCATACTTAGGCCAGTACTGGATTGCAGCTAAGCCCCCAAGTGGGAGGTTTGCTCTCCACTAGGTAGGATTTCAAACACTTAGGCGAGTACTGGACTGCAGCTAAGCCTCCGAGTGGGAGGCTTGCTCTCCACTCGGTAGGATTTCAGACACTTAGGCGAGTACTGGACTGCAGCTAAGCCCCCGAGTGGGAGGTTTGCTCTCCACTCGGTAGGATTTCAAACACTTAGGCGAGTACTGGACTGCAGCTAAGCCTCCGAGTGGGAGGTTTGCTCTCCACTCGGTAGGATTTCAAATGCTTAGGTGAGTACTGGACGGCAGCTAAGCCTCCGAGTGGGAGGTTTGCCCTCCACTCGGTAGGATTTCAAACACTTAGGCGAGTAATGGACTGCAGCTAAGCCTCCGAGTGTTAGGTTTGCTCTCCACTCGGTAGGATTTCAAACACTTAGGCGAGTACTGGACTACAGCTAAGCCCCCGAGTGGGAGGTTTGCTCTCCACTCGGTAGGATTTTTGTATTTGTGGCGTAGCTCCGAAGGAGAAGGTAGCAGTCGACCTGCACCTCGTCGTCCTTGCAGAGCACACATTGTATTTGTGGCGGAGCTCCGAAGGAGAAGGTGGCAGACGACCTGCACCTCGTCATCCTTGCGGATCGGAATGGATTAAATACTTAGGCGAGTACTGGACTGCAGCTAAGCCTCCGAGTGGGAGGTTTGCTCATCACTCAGTAGGATTTTCAAATACTTAGGCGAGTACTGGACTGCAACTAAGCCCCCGAGTGAGAGGCTTGCTCGTCACTCGGTAGGATTTTCAAATACTTAGGCGAGTACTGGACTGCAGCTAAGCCCCCGAGTGAGAGGCTTGCTCGTCACTCGGTAGGATTTTCAAATACTTAGGCGAAACGGATTCGCGGCTAAGCCCCCGAGTGAGAGGCTTGCTCATCACTCGGTAGGGTTCGCAGCTAAGCCCCCGAGTGAGAGGCTTGCTCGTCACTCGCTGGGAATTTTTTTTACAAACTTAGGCGAAACGGATTCGCAGCTAAGCCACCCACTGGAGGATTTTTCACATAAACAAAAGCAACAACAATCAAAAGTAAAAATTATAACACTTTTGTCTTTGATAAACAAACTACAGGAGTACTTTTTATTACATCTCATCTGAGTGAGTACTTAAGTGTAAAAGGGGCGGAGCAGCTCCGCATTCCAAGCTCGAGGCTCATCAATCTGGCGACCGACATTGTAAAGATGGTATGCTCCATTGTGGAGAACTTTGGTGACGATGAAGGGGCCTTCCCAAGTAGGGGAGAGTTTGTGTGGCTTCTATTGATCCACTCGGAGGACCAAGTCTCCTTCTTGGAAGGCTCGACTCTTCACATTTCTGGCATGGAATCGACGCAAGTCTTGCTGATAGATGGTCGATTGGATCATGGACATCTCTCTTTCTTCTTCTAGAAGGTCGACTGCGTCCTGCCGGTCTTGCTCTGCTTCAACTTCAGAGTAGAGCTCGACTCGAGGTGCATTGTGAAGCAGATCACTCGTCAGAACTACTTCAGCTCCATAGACCAGAAAGAATGGAGTTCTCCCAGTCGACCGATTAGGCGTAGTCCTCAATCCCCAAAGAACTGATTGAAGTTCTTCGACCCATGCACCTGCTGCGTGTTTGAGATCACGCATCAACCGGGGTTTCAGTCCTTTGAGAATTAGGTCATTTGCTCTTTCTGCCTGTCCAATCGACTGGGGGTGAGCGACGGAAGCGTAGTCGACTCTCGTGCCTTGAGAAGCGCAAAAGGCTTTGAATTGGTCAGAATTGAAGTTTGACCCATTATCAGTGATGATGCTATGCGGAACTCCATATCTGAATATCAACTCTCTGATGAAGCTAATAGCAGTGCTGGCATCAAGATTCTTGATAGGCTTGGCTTCGATCCACTTAGTGAACTTGTCGACTGCCACCATTACATGGGTGAACCTCTCCTGCCAGTTCTCAATGGTCCAACCATATCTAATCCCCAAACAGCGAAGGGCCAGACGATTGGAATGGTATTCAAGGCTGAGGCGGGCTTGTGCGACATATTGGAATAGAACTGACATCCTTCACACTTGTCAACTATCTCTTTCGCCATTTCATTTGCTCTGGGCCAGTAAAACCCCGCTCAGTATGCTTGAGCCACAATAGTCTGAGAGGACGCATGGTGGCCACAGGTCCCCGAGTGGATATCGTCAGGAATTATCCGACCCTCTTCTAGCGTTATACATTTCTGACTGGCTCCAGTCGCGCTTTCCCTGTACAACTGTCCCTTCATCACAGTAAAGGCCTTGGATTGACGGACAATCTGCCGAGCCTCTTCTTCATTCTCTGGGAGTTCTTTCCTTAGGGTATACGCTATGTACGGCACTGTCCAGTCGGGAGTGATGACCAAAACTTCCATGATCAAGTCGACCACGGCTGGGACCTCAACTTCAGTCGGATCCGTGGCACTTTTTGGCTGCGGGGCTACTTCGATGAAAGGATCCTCTTGAACTAACGGTATGTGGATATGTTCCAAAAACACACTGCTGGGAATGGCTTCTCTCTTGGAACCTATTTTTGCCAAATCATCAGCTGCTTGATTTTTCAGTCGGGGTATGTGATGAAGCTCTAACCCCTCGAATTTCTTCTCTAGCTTTCTTACTACATTGCAGTAACCAGTCATGGCTGGGCTTCTGACGTCCCACTCCTTCATCACTTGGTTAACCACCAAATCTAAGTCGCCATAGACCATGAGCCGACGGACACCGAGTGAAATGGCCATACGCAACCCATACAAAAGTGCTTTGTATTCTGCTTCATTATTGGAGGAATCAAAGTGAATCTGGAGCACATATCTGAGCTTATATCCTCGGGGGGAAACCAACACTACCCTAGCACCGGATCCATTCAGCATCTTAGAACCACCAAAGAACATGGTCCAGTGCTCCGAGTGAACTTGAGTCGGCAGTTGCTGTTTAGTCCACTCGGCAATGAAATCTGCTATTGCTTGGGACATGATGGCTTTCTTTGCCTCAAATCTGATATCTAGGGGAAAGAGTTCAATCGCCCATTTTGCCACTCGACCAGTTGCATCTCTGTTGTGCAGAATCTCTGACAATGGAGCGTCGCTGATGACTGTAATGGAATGGTCAGAGAAATAATGAGCAACCTTCTTTGTGGTCATATAAATCCCATATACAAGCTTCTGATAATGAGGGTATCTTTGCTTTGATGGGGTCAAAACTTCAGAAATATAATATACTGGGCGCTAAACTTTAAAGGCTTTTCCTTCTTCTTCCCGCTCGACCGTAAGTACTGTACTGACGACTTGTCCTGTGGCTGCAATGTAAAGCAGCAAAGGCTCTTTGCTGATCGGGGCAGCAAGCACCGGTTGGGTGGAAAGCAGGACTTTTAGCTCTGCAAACGCAACATCAGCTTAAGGAGTCCACTCGAACTTGTCTGACTTCTTCACCAGTCGGTAAAGAGGAAATGCCTTTTCACCGAGACGGGAGATGAATCGACTTAAAGCGGCCAAGCAACCAGTAAGCTTCTGAACATCGTGCACACGCACAGGTCGTTTCATTCGGAGTATAGTACCAACTTTTTCTGGATTTGCGTCGATTCCTCGTTCAGAAACGAGAAAACCGAGTAATTTTCCGCCAGGAACTCCGAATGTGCACTTTGATGGATTAAGCTTGATATCATACCTCCTGAAGTTGGCAAATGTCTCAGCAAGGTCAGTCAGCAGGTCGGAACCTTTCCGTGACTTGACCACAATATCATCCATGTATGCTTCCCCATTTTGACTGATTTGAGTGAGCAAACACTTCTGAATCATTCTCATGAACATGGCTCCGGCATTCTTGAGGCCGAATGGCATGGTGACATAATAGAAGCACCCGAATGGGGTGATGAAAGCTGTTTTGATCTCATCGGGTCCATACTGACGGATCTGATGGTAACCGGAATAAGCGTCTAAAAAAGACAGGCGCTCACATCCCGCAGTCGAGTCGACTATTTGGTCGATGCGGGGAAAGGAAAATGATCTTTTGGGCAGGCCCGATTGATATGTTTAAAGTCAATGCACATGTGAAGTGACTTGTCCTTCTTGGGGACCATGACAACATTAGCGAGCCACTCGGAGTGGTAAATCTCTCGGATAAACTCTGCTGCTAAGAGTCGAGCCACCTCCTCGCCAATGGCCTTTCTTTTCTGGATGGCGGACCATCGACGATGTTCTTTAACAGGTTTCACCTTTGAGTCAACTCGTAGACGGTGCTCAGCCAGCCCCCTGGGAACACCCGGCATGTCAGAAGGTTTCCATGCGAAGATGTCCCAGTTCTCACGGAGGAACTGGATGAGCGCTTCTTCCTATTTGGAGTCGAGCGTTGTAGAGATATTAGTCGGAGCGGCATTGGGGTCGGTCGGGTGAATGTGAATCGGTTTCGTCTCACCAGACGACTGAAACGCTGATTCCGTAGCGGGCTTCTTAGCTCGCAACAGATCACTTGGATCTGTATTTTTCTGGTGCTCCTGCCACTCTTCTACTACCATCTGAGCATCGGCGATCTTTGAGCCTTTCTGAAAGCACTCTTCTGCCTTCTTCCGATTGCCAGTAACAGTGATCACACCTTTGGGGCCAGACATCTTCAATTTGAGATACAAGTAACATGGTCGAGCCATAAAACGTGCATAAGTTGGCCTGCCCAAAATAGCATGATAGGCACTCTGGAAATCCACAACTTCAAATGTCAACTTTTCTTTGCGGAAATTTTTGGAATCACCGAAAACTACATCAAGAGCAATCTGACCGAGTGATGCAGCCTTCTTTCCAGGAATGACTCCATAGAAACTCATGTTGCTGGTACTGAGTCTGGACATCAGAATGCACATCCCTTTCAATGTCTCTGCATACAGTATATTCAGGCTACTGCCACCATCCATCAAAACTTTAGTCAGTCGAGTGCCTTCGACGACTGGGTCGACCACCAGAGCTTGCCTCCCAGGGGTGGCTATGTGTTTCGGGTGATCAGACTGGTCGAATGTGATGGCAGTCTGAGACCATTTCAGATAATTGGGTGTCTCCGGAGCAACCATATTCACTTCTCGGTTCATAACTTTCAATTGACTTTTGCTCTCAACATCAGCAAAAATCACCAGAGTGGAATTGACCTGGGGATATCCATCATCACTATCCTCCTTGTCCTGAACTTTGTCTGACTCCTTTTCCTTATCTTTGGGTTGTTTCCCCTGGAATTGCTGGATCAAGAGCCGACACTGTCGAGTGGTATGTTTCGGGTAAATGAAGTTACCCTCCTCATCTTTTTTTGTGTGGATGTGGCACGGCAAATCCATCACATCATTTCCTTCCTTATCTTTCACCTTCTTAGGGTTCCAAGGCCCTTTGGGCTTCCCTTTAAACTATCCTTGAGTCACGGCCAAGGCTTCTCCAGGAGCAGCTGGCTCGGCTTTCCGGTTCTGTTTCCGACTGGAGTTCCCTCCTCCGGTTTCGTGGGCGACTAACTTGTGCTTTCCACTCCGGAGCCGATCCTCTTCTTCACCATTGGCATACTTGGTGGCTATCTCCATCATTCGACTCAGAGACATGTCTCCGGTTCGGCCGAATTTCAGGTTTAGCTCTTTGTACTTAACACCTTCCTTGAAGGCACAGACTGCCTGGTGATCAGATACATTCTCTACTGTGTGATGCAATGTGATCCATATCTGGATGCAATCTCTCAAAGTCTCATTCGACTTATGCACACAAGTTTGCAGCTCTGTCAGTCCTGCTGGTCGCTTGCAAGTTCCATCAAACGTTCTGACAAACACTCGGGAAAGATCTTCCCAAGTGTAAATGCTGCTGGGTGCTAACTGATTCAACCATGCTCTGGCCGAGCCCTCCAACATAAGAGGCAAATGTTTCATGGACACCTCATCGTTGCCGCCGCCGATCTGAACAGCCACTCGGTAGTTGTCGGTGTCAAAACCGGCGGATCTCAGGTAGGGGGTCCCGAACTGTGCGTCTAGGCGGATGGTAACAGGAGACAAGGGACAAGATGTTTTTACCCAGGTTCGGGCCCTCTCGATGGAGGTAAAACCCTACTCCTGCTTGATTAATATTGATGATATGGGTAGTACAAGAGTTGATCTACCACGAGATCAGAGAGGCTAAACCCTAGAAGCTAGCCTATGGTATGATTGTTGTATATCTCTATCGACTAGCCTGGCCTCGGTATATATAATGCACCAGAGGCCTAGGATAACAAGAGTCCTAGCCGAATACGCCGGTGGGGGAGGAGTCCTTGTCTTGATCGCCAAGTCTTGCGGAATCTTCCTTGTATGCGGCAGCTGCCGGACTGGCCCATGAGTAAACGGCCATGGGGGTCCTCGGCCCAATTTAACAGATCGGGAGATGACATGGTGAGTACCCCCTAGTCCAGGACACCGTCAGTAGCCCCCTGAACCGGCCTTCGATTGTTCCTCGATTCTTCCGAACCGTTCTTCATCTTCAGTCGTCGGTCTTGAAAACTGGTTCAACAAATCTTCTCATCTTCGATCTTGAGGATCGCTGAAATGCATTCGAAGAGTTTACACGTCGGGTATCCGAGGAGCCCCTTTAAGTTCCGGCCTTTATCAATGCCTTGTTATTTTTATGCCACACCTCGGGTTTGAAGTTGTTCCCAAGCGGCAGCGTCCTCTTGTGTCTGAGCTCCAACGCCGGACTGCATTCGAGGTATCTTTTGCAGCCGAGCACCAATACCGGACTGCTTCCCAGCTCTAACGCCGGACTATGTATCTGAGCTCGAACGCCGGACTGTATCCGAGCTCCAATGCCGGACTATGTATCCGAGCTCCAACGCTGGACTGTATCTGAGGTGTCGTAAATCACCTTGGTTCAAAGAAGTTTGAAGGAGTTTAGCCGAGCTTAATGCCGGAAATGCCCTCTATGGAGCCAGCCACTAGCGCCCGAGCTTTATGCCGGACTGCTTCCGAGGTGGCGCACCACCCCGAATGTGGGCCGATTTTTGTCAATATTTTTGATTGGTGCAATTTATTCTCTGCCGAGATACATACCAGTAGCCCTCAAGGTGGGTATCGGTCTAAAACCCGAGATGCACATGAAGGATGACATAACACCGCTGATCCCCGTAGCCGCTGAGACTCAGGTTGATTTGCAAAATCGGTCTGAGGATCAAGTCCTAGCTCGACAGAATACTTCGGGACACAAAATGCAGCGTGCTCAGTCCTCAAGACTCAGGTTGGGTGCGGCCGACCAACCTGAGGATCAAAATCTCCTCGGAGACTGTATTACACTTAAAATTTTCTGCATTGGACAGGCAATGCAGTAGCCCCCGAGATACTGGTCGGGTGGCAACACCAGATCAGGGGATCGATGTGCCCCTTTAATATTTGTAAATAATAAGCCCGAAGCCCAGTAGCCCCCGAGCCTTAAAGCGGGCACGGGTGGCCGAATTAAGGATTGATATCCATAGTAAAATCACAAATTATGTGTAATGACTCTATGTATCCAAGTACTTTACGTCATTAATGCTCGAATCCGCATTGTACAAAACTTTGTTGACCGACCATCGGCTTCCACCTCCTCGGCCAATAGCTGAGGAGTGTTTGTCCTACTTTATAAAGCCTTTATGAGGGCAAAGATTTACAACAAACAAGGCAATCTGGCCATACGGTTTTATAAACAAAGGTACGCAGAGAGATATGTTATATTACTATTTAACAGAAGAAATGTCTTCCAAAGAAAATAGTCCCGCTATCGGTTCCTTTCTTTGGGTTGTCATGCTAAACATGATCATGAAACCTCAGCTCCAATGTAAGAGCAAAATATCGAGGATTTAGTTTGGGAGGCTAGTTAATAGCCTCGGGTAGTGTTCGGAGACAGTCGAGGTCAAGCCGTAAACACGTCGGCCATTGTTATGAATGGCCCGTCGTTTAACACCGTCATCGGATCGCTGACCAGTTTACGCTTATTGTGACAGTCAGTTTTTGGCTTTCTCCACTGAGGTGCTTAACCATGTGATCTGGAAGCACAATCGCAGTGGTTCTCCCTTTGCACACCTAGCCGAACAAAGCGGAGCGTAGGGGGCAAGCGCAGGAGCCGGGCAACCCAACTATTGACCGAAGACACAATTCGAAACCGATGCATATAGAGCAATATCCGAGAATGCTTTTGCCGAATCTCTAAAGGTGTCCGGCATTGGACTGCGAGACTTGTGTTGAAAACACACAAATAATTGAAAAGTGCAATGGGCTCGAAAAGCCAAAAAACTTATTCAAAAGGTTAATGTTCCAACTAGATCAAGTGTTCCGTACCAATCCGAAAATTGGACTTTAGAAAAAAGGTGCTTCTGCCGTGCTTTAACATGACACATCCTATCTCAAAACTTCAAGCAAGTCATCCTACGGCTTCAACCTCCTATCCCGAAGGCGGAGTACTTCTTACTAGGCCAGTTTAGCAAACTAAACTCTAGCGGCTTTGAGAGAGAAATTAGGCTCCCCGGCTAGTGACCGCACACTTGTGTCGAAAAAAGGAGTGATAGATAATAATAATAATAATAAAACTTTGCAGTGACTAAGAAGAAGAACACTTATCATAAAACGGCTCATATAAATTTAAGAGCCCCCAAGTGACTTGGGTAAAAGAATGATTGCATGTACCGAAGTACTTATATCATATCTATGTTCAACCAAACTTTAAACGCGTCTTAACCGACTGACGGCTTCTCCCTCTTCGGTCAAGGACCGAAAAGTGTTATGTACTCCATCTGTCGAGAATATCGACGGTGTTTCCAATAACCAGGCAATCAGGCCATAAGGCTGTAACAGACAAAGCGCGCTCAGGGAACTTATGCTATATTACTGCGAAGTGTAAGAAGCATCTTCGAAGAAAATAGTACCCCCACCGATACCTTTCTTCGGTGCTCATTGTTATTATGAGACTTATGCAATAGATTTTTTGTACTCATGAGTTCCGTTGTGTGCCGACCATGATTGAAAACAATAAGAGCGCTAGCTTTCGGCTTCACCCAATCTGAGGTCCGGCTCGGGTGACCCGATCATGACAATCGCAGAGGTGCTCCCTTTACTCCCTAGCCGAACAATCGGGAACGTAGGGGTAAGCACAGGAGCCAGGCAACCCAGCTTGCAAATCGCTTAAGTCAATATGGTGCATATTGTAGCGTAATACACGAACAAGGAACGAAACCGTACAAGTATAATCATATGCAAGAGGAAAAGCTTCATGAAGGAAGCCCCCAAATGAATTGGGTATTTGAATTTATGCGTCACAAACAAAGTTTGGACAAGAAATTTTTTACAAGCAACATTTTTCCAAAAAAGTATAATGCTTGTTCGAACCGAACACAAGTTAGAAATTAAAGCTTTGAGCATTAAAGCACCTTAGCTTGATAATGTGTTCGGTATTGATGACGCAGTCCGAGCTTGATACGGGACAAGGTTCCATCCCCCAAGCCGGTCCCGAGGTGGTGGAGCGGAGAGCTCGACACGCCGAAGTGGTGACATAGCACGGTCAATGCAGACCGGCAGAGTGACGCCAAAGTCCCCGGATCATTTTCCTGTGCACAAAAAATGGTGCAAACCGGAGATAATAGTAATAATGATAATTTTAAAAAAATTGTTGCATAATAAATAATTTATGCAAAGTGAGTAATAAAAGAAATATGGCCTGGCGCCGAAGTCAATGTCGATGCAGAGCGTCGGCATGATGCGGTAAAGGCGTGGCAAAGCCTGAATTCATAGGTCGGTCCGAGCTCCGGATGCGGCGTTCGCTGGACTATGTACGGAAACTGACCGAACCACCATGTGACTGTCGTTAATGCGGCCACCATTTGATAGACATGTGTACATATGATGGACAAACCAGAGTAATAATTCCTTGGGAAAAATAAACCCAAACAAGCAAAAAATACTGGGATTAATAGCACCTGGTTTATTTGTTGTAGCAATCCGAAGGAAGGTGATTCCCAAAATTGGGACTCGATCCACGCACCCATTTCCTGGTGGGCGATAAAACGACGGCATGGCAATGCTGGCAAAGGTTGGCTCGCCAAGGCAAAGCCCTCGGTCCAGCTAACATGACGGAGCTGGTCGGGTAGTGACGCCGAAGTGTCCGGAGTAGGTTGATGAAGAGATGGTGAAGCCCCCGGTCCAGCTGAGATGTCGAAGTAGGTCGGCGTGATGGACCCCAGCTTGAAGAAGTAATAGTGTGGCCCTTCCGATGCAGGTCGTGACGTGGTCGATGCCGGCTTGATGAAGCGACCGTGCGGCGATGCCGGTATGCCCGCTCCGTGTAATCCGTGGGGCGGCGATGTTGGTGATGATTTATCCTTCGAGATGTCGGACTCTTGTTCGGCTTGCCGAGATGATGATCCGAAGAAGTTGAGCTCGGCTCAACAAAGTGACAACGTGTCTAACGCAGGTCGGCAGCCATGGAGCAATATTGCCGGACTGGTTTGACACCAGCATGACGTTGAAGATCATGTTCAAAACATTTTAAAGTTAGTGGGATGTGTTCGGGAACAAAACACACTACCCCATACAAAACTTCCTTCAAAAAGGATGTCCGAAATCCCGTTCGTAAAAAGGACGAACTCGGGTCGGATTTGTTTTTGGGCAGAAAACAGATCCGAAAAGTGATGCACTAATCGGAAGGTTCCCGGAGTTTGGACAGTCGGATCGAGCTGAAATTTTGAGGGTGGTAGATATAGGAATTCCGTAGTCGATCAACGGTTGGATCTTCCAAAGGAGGTCCGAGCTAGAAGCTGGACACCACGCCCTAAACTCGTCTAGATTCTCGTCCAGATTTGACAGGGCTCCGGTATATCGTGGATTGTCGGAGATTCCTCCATCGGAACTCGACGAAATTTAGCATGGCTGTTGTAGACGTAATTCCGCACTATTCCATCGAAGCAATCGTCAAACCGACGGTCGAGGAGGCGGTGACGGCGGATACAAGTTCGATGTCCAGAAAAATAGCACGGACGCCCGAGGGCAATCTTGACGTTGAGCCCCCGGGCTCCCAGGATGATTCCTCCATGATCTTGATAGAGATCGGAGCTGATGTTGATGAAGTCCCTCATCCGAGCATGACGATCGGAGGTAGGGTGCAGTCCTTGGTCGAACCAAGGTGACTAGTCCAGCTGGTGACGAAGATGCCGAAGTCGCCGTTGATCTATAGACGAGCCATCGACCTTTTGCCGAACACACAGCGGAACTCTCAATTAAAGCACCAATGTCGGTGTCAAAACCGGCAGATCTCGGGTAGGGGGTCCCGAACTGTGCGTTCAGGCAGATGGTAACAGGAGACAAGGGACACGATGTTTTTACCCAGGTTCGGGCCCTCTCGATGGAGGTAAAACCCTACTCCTGCTTGATTAATATTGATGATATGGGTAGTACAAGAGTTGATCTACCACGAGATCAGAGAGGCTAAACCCTAGAAGCTAGCCTATGGTATGATTGTTGTATATCTCTATCGACTAGCCTGGGCTCAATTTATATAATGCACCAGAGGCCTAGGATAACAAGAGTCTAGCCGAATACGCCGGTGGGGGAAGATTCCTTGTCTTGATCGCCAATTCTTGCGGAATCTTCCTTGTATGCGGCAGCTGTCCGGACTGGCCCATGAGTATATGGCCATGTGGGTCCTTGGCCCAATTTAACAGATCGGGAGATGACGTGGTGAGTACCCCCTAGTCCAGGACACCGTCAGTAGTCTTCTAGCCAAGTATTGGGCTTGGACTCACCAGCGAACTTACTGACTCCAGTCGCCCACCTGAAGTTGGGAGGAATCACCGCAGCCCTGATGGCTCTGCTGAAACACTCTGGTCCTGGGACGTGCACTCTGCTGCTGGTGGGTACATCTCTGTCGTGACCCTCTCGGTGAGCTCTGTTCCTGTCGACCAGACCTTGAACGATAATGGATCTTGCATCAAAGCCTGGTTCCCTGTGGTCGACTGGTATCCTTCGCCCACCACTGTGCTGGCATCTATCATCCTAATGTCGAGGCGCGTACGATCCACCCCTTGGGGGAGGGGTGGGCACTCGACGTCGATCATCGCGATCGATTCGGTGATCATAATTCTCACGGTTCTTGTACTGATCGTGCCAGTCTCCATGTCCCTCACGCCTCGGGGGCGATCTGGGGCTATGAGCCGACTAGACTGTATTTGCAGCTACGGATTTGCTATGAATCCTATTCCGTGACTGTGATACAACTGAATTTTGATCTCCTGCTGCCCGGAGTAAATCTCTGATCTGCAACAAGCCTCTGCCAGCCTCTGACTGGGAAGGCTGGATTGACTCTGCTATACGGGCTGCAGCTGCTAAATTCAGAATCGGGGTTCGATATACCTGAGTCGGTTGTGGAAAGAGTTGACGTCGACTGGAATCTGGAACCCGTTGCCGCGCACGCTCATCGAGTGCCCGCTGAAGGTTCTCCAGTCGAGTGCGCTCACCCAAATTGGCCAAGCGCGCGTCCTCTAAGGCGCGAGCCTCGCGAGTTTCTCCAACAATAGGAGTATGAAGCACATCCATGTTCCGGTGGCGAAGTTCTTCCCTTTGCAGAGGAGTGAGGGGCTCGGGGAGATACTCCTCATGGGCATGAGACGGATCACCTCCGCCGTCGCCTCCATCGGCACCGGGAAAACTGGGAGGACCGCGTGGTCCATCGACCATCAGAACCTCTGCCGCTGGATCACTACTGTCGCACTCGGATGCAGTCTCTGCGGAGCCAGTCGAACTGGCCGTAGAGAGATTCATCGGGCTTGATTGCCGCGACTTGGGGGGTGGCCGACTAGCGAGCCACCGCGTGTCTCACCCACCGCTGAAGCCTCGACCAACCGGAGCGCTTGCACCGGCGGTAAACAAGGGGAGGACGACACAGAAACCGACCGATACTGGGTCGACGGCTGCTGCAGGAGGACGTCGCGGATGCACGCGCGAAAGTGCGTCGCTCCGCGGACTGGGAGCACATCGATGTCGAGCGGAGCCTCCTGAAGCCAAGCAGAGTCGTCGGTGATGAACGTGAGCGCGCCGAGACGGATCTCGCGGCCCTCAACCAAAACTCCGCCTGAAACCATGATGAAGGAGATCGGAAAAAATTGCAACTTCTCTAGTAGGTCGCTAAGACACCGGCCCCAAGGTGGGCGCCAACTGTCGTGGTTCTAAGTCTGACAGTAGTGTAGGGGGGTACAAATGGAGAGGCAAGATCCTATCTACGGAGTAGTTGTATACGCAAGAGATTTACGAGTTCAGGCCCTTCTCGGAGGAAGTAACAGCCCTACGTCTTGGAGCCTGGAGGCGGTCGATTGGATTATATGCGTATGAGTTACAAGGGTGTGAACCCTTTACACTAAGGAGGGGGGTGGCTTATATAGAGTCCGCCAGGCCCCTCCGGCCCTCAGTTATGCAGGGTTTAAGATACATTAAGGTTGGGCGTTACTGGTAACGCTATACATAAAGTGCTGTGATGACCATAAAAGCTACTTAATGACCGACCGTTAGCATGCAGAGTGACTCACTACAAGAAATATGTCAACTAGTGACCTCCACTATTGGTCACTGGAAGGTCATAGTTTTCAATTTGTGACCTTTTTGTGACCAAAAACATAAGGTCAAAAGCTGGGGGTCGTTAATTGACTATAGGGACCTTCTCTGTGAGAAGGTCGTAGACGTTTACGACCAAAACAGAAGGTCGTTGAACCCGTGACCTTTTGTTTTGGTCACTAGTTAACTGCCTAGGCCACATCGGATCCGACGTGGTAATCTGACGTGGCAAAATTGTGACCAATTCATAAGGTCGTTACTTAGAATCAGCCCAGTCCATTTTGGTGCTTTAGATGGGCCGAGCCCATTAATTATTATTTTTCTAGCAATTTGTGTCAACTACATGGGCCGAGACCAAGAATTTGGCCTTTTTATTTTCTAGGACACGGCCTTCTACAGTTCATTTCTTTTTTGGGCCTCAAACTATTTATAGTCCATTTCAATTTTGGGCCTCCAGAACAAAATTGTTCCGGCGACAGTGAAATAGAGGGAATTCAAACAAGCATGTATCTTAAACAGCCATGGGTGATAATTTTATTTCTTTCAACACAAAAAGATTCCTTAAACAGCCATGTGTACAACAGTAGGTACATTCAAGTACATTCAAGCACAGGAAGTACTACCAAGGAGCTAAAACACGTACTAACAGCAAACATGTACATTCAAGCATCCACGTAGCTACCAAGTAGCTACCATTTCTACCAGCAACAGCAATAGCCGCCTGAAAGACAAGGAGGTGCTACCACCACCAGCAGCAACCATCCATCACCACCAGCGGCGACATTTCAGAGACGCCCTCCCCTTGCTGTTGCTTGGCGTGCTGCATCACAAGTCCCCCTACACACACAAAATTCAGATGTTCATCCAAGTAGTAGTGAAGTGGGTACTCTAACATTCATCGTGGTAATGCTGGAAGGAACCAATCAATAGGAAGCATCCAACCGACTGGAATATGGAGCGACAGGGGACAGAGGGAGCGGGAGTGGACCTGGATGGTGTTGCTGCTGAAGACGAACACGAGGCCCACGCCGCTTGCAGGATGGCCGACCGCCACCGACCACGTCTGGAACTTGCGCGACTCCTTCCCGATGTACCGCCCTGTCTTGTCATCGTAGTACTCGGGGAAGTCGTCCTTGGCCAGACGCCTCTCCATCACCTCCACCATGTTGCGGGCGATGTGGAGCCGCCCCAGCTTCATGCTCACCGCCACCAGAGCCACAGCAGCACTGCAGTTTTCATGCGCACGACAACTTAGAACACATGTGTAAAGCACATTGGCATATAGAAATGCAGTGCATATATGGAAAGAAGATAATACAATGCATGGGCACAGATCCAAGGAGCTAATGCTGAACCAACATAGATCTGGCGATAAACAGCAGTGACATGCATCAAACAACTGAATCTGTTCACTATAAGATCATCTATATGAGCTAAACTACCAATTTCCTGTGCTATGAGGGTTATCTGATTTCAGGACATTCATATATACACCATGGACATGTATAAAACCAAACAGAAAAGTAAAATACCACCACACAACATAGGTGTGCCCTCAAGTCCTGAACCAGTAAGTAGACTAACACTGACCACATGTATAAAGCAGAATAGCAAAGTGAATACTAACTATTCTGCAAAAATAAATAAAAAGTGAATACTAACAACTAACGCATGTGTGTCCTTAAGCCAAAACCAGTAACCACGAAGGGGAAAAGGTAAAACAAATTCATGTGTTTTAGGGGGGCATGATAGCGCAGGGTGTCATAATCAGATTCCTGGAAATACTGATACTATACACAACCCCCTTTTCTGAAGATAAATGCCTAAAAATTTAAGTTGCAAGGAGTAGATAAAAGATTCTGTAAGCAACTAGAACAACAGGAAGGTACTGAGCACATACAACTGGCTCTAGTAGACCGCCATGCATGAGCACTTGTTAATATTTATATTCATCATAGCAACCTATAACCACCTGTGCTTACAAATCATATCATAATGCCTATATAAGATGCAAAAAAGATATGCGCGTCTCATATCAGACTAAGAGACAACGCTGCATAACAGTTCTGATCTTCTGCCAAAACTGAACACAACATGTACGAAGGAAAATCAACACTTATAGACTCATATCACACTAACAGCCAACACTACATAACAGTTCTGAACTTCTGCCAAAACTGAACACAACATATACCAAGAAAAATCAACGCTTCTGAATTAATATCAGACTAACAGCCAGTCAACACCGCATAACAATCCTAAACTTCTGTCAAACTAAACAAAACATACACTAAAGGAAACAATCAGCAAACAAGATGAAAAGTGTAACAACCTGAGGTTCTGTCAACAGGATTTCCTCGGACGCAAGTGCTCACTCCTCTTCCATGCTTCGGAGCCATCGCTTGAACTGTATCGGTGCCTCGTGCACCAACATCACGCGGGCAAGGTACGTTCTTCTCAGACCCGAGGTTATCAGAGGCTCCCTCTTGGAGCACATTGAGCCCATGGCCACTACCCACATGGATCATGCTCCTATCGGGAGTGGTGTGGTGGTGGTGCTGCTGCTGGCCACAGAGCTGCTGCATGAAGGACACCTCCATGGAGCTGATGTACATGTTGTTGGTCTCGTTCGTCCATCTGGCCGACACCAGCTCCCCAACCTGATCACCCTGCTGAAGAAGGAGAAGAAGTTAGAAACCAGTTTCAGTTTTACAGGCACAAAATCACACCAGATCTAGATTTACAGATGCAACCTTCAGAATTAATTATTCTATGATCAAACAAAAGCAGAGACTATATTCTGGGTACTGATGCACTATTCTATGATCTGAGCTATCATTGTTTCAATAGCTTGGCAAACATTGACAGCAAAGAAACAAAAAATTTAAGTCAATATCTTTGTGAGCGTGTAGTAGATTGTTCACATCCTAATGAGATACATGGCAAAGAAGCTTGAACTATACTAGCAATAGAAAGTAGTCAGCAGTATCTGAGAGTGACTGATGGTTGTTTCAACAAACAATCAGTTTATTGACATCTTAACACGGACCAAAGAACTGTTATTACTTCACAATGCAGATAAATAGATCGACTCTAGCAAGCAAGGACCTGACCTCTCCTCTCGGAAGAAAGGAAGAGGGTGTCAGTTTCCTTGTCACAAATATGGCTAACTGACCAGTCACTACTAACATATGAAGCTCATCCAGTCACTGCTAGCATGCATACGAAGCTCATCTATCTAACTGACCATCAAAACACGGGAGATCACCCATACAAGCCGGAGACAAATATGTACACAGGCCGGAGGTAACGGGGGAGAGAGAGGGAGGGAGAGGGCTTACGAGGCGGGCGAGGAGCCTGAGGAGCGCGCGGATCCTGGGGCGGACGTGCGCGTTGGGCATACATGAAGACGAAGATGGCGCTGGGCACCCTCTTGGGCTTGTTGGGGTCCTTGCCGGCCTTGCCCTTCTTCCCTTGGCGGCCGGCTTCTCGTCCCCCTTGCTCCTCACCGCCAACCTACAACACCACAGATCGTCAGAAACCTAATCACTGGAATAGATCTACCACGAGTGGAAGGGAGTACCTTGAGCTCGTGTCGTCGGGCTTGGATGAATGGGCAGCTGTGTGTGGGGCGAGGTAAGAGTCACCAGAGCCGCACCATCGACGGAGGCGCCATCGCATCCGAAAGCCTAGCCATGGTGATGTTGTCGGGGAAGGACGCAGGCAAAAGGAGCAGCACGACCGGCTTGAGGTCCAGCACGTCGACGGCCTGCCTGGCGTCGGGCGCCCTCACGGAGACGCCATGAGAGGAGGCTGGTGAAGCAGCAACGACTGGGATCGACTGCTAGGGTGGAGTACGACGAACCCCTCCCTACAGCGAGGTGTACGGCGACCGTTTGAGGATCCCGCAAACCCTAGGTCGCATGCCGTCGTGGTCCGGCCAGCTCGACGGAGCGGCGCGCATCGAAGCACGCGCGCGCCGGCGAGCCAGCTGGCCGTGACGCCGAGGTTGTAGGGCGCTGGATCTGCTGCGGGAGGTGGAGGGAGGGAGCGGAAGATGGGGAACAATGGGCAGCGCGTGGATCTGGTGTCATCAGGCTTGGATGAATGGGCGGCGCGAGGGAGGGAGGGACGGTGGTGGTGGCGGCGTGAGGGAAGGGGAGGTGGCGGCGGCGATCTGGAAGGGGAGGAGGAGAGCTCTCTCTCTCTCCGCATCGGGCACAGCGGGTGGGTGGGTGGGACACAGCGGGTGGGTGTGGGACTGTGGGTGGGTGGGTGGGTGGATGGATGGATGGATGGATCTGTGCCATGTCATCGATCCATGGCACACATGTTTCCACCAATGATGATTAAGCTTATGCAATTGTTTTTTTTCTTTTTTTTCTCTTACATATTTTCTCACCCATGTAAATAACCTATCCAATATTTACTGCAAAAGGGCACCATTTCATTTTCAAAAATATTATACAATATTGACTAACTCGGGGAGGCTTCATTGCAACTCTGGCGACCCTCTACGATATTACATCACAACACTGGCGGCCTGACAATGCTTCATTGCAACTCCGTCGGTCCCGACAATGTTGGATCACAGCACCCGCGGTCTGCAGCGATGCTATGTTGCATCACTGGTGACTATTTGCAGCACCACCTTCTGTTGCAACCCCCGGCAACCTTGCGACACCAACAGTGTTCTCAGAAATGAGCTATCAAGCGTGAAGATTCATGGCCTTCAAGCCAAATGATCAATCTTATAGCCACATTCATGGCATAGTTTTTTCAAATGGTCTCATATTGTGCACAAGGGTGCATCTTGGAATTCCAAACAATGTTGCCTAAGGAAGTTTTCATTTTCTTTGCACGGAAAATTCATTTTTCATTTTCTGAGTGCCCAAAAGGAGGGTTTTTTGTGAAGGAGCTACCAAATAATTGTTGCAAAATTGGACCTAATCAATTTTATAAAATACTAGGCCATATATAATGCACAATTGACAAAATGGTTGGGTGAAAAAAGTTTTGATCCACCTCTGGTGAAAAAGACAAATTGTCGTCGATTCAGTTGGAAACGGGTCAAATTTGAACTGTAGCTGCCTCATAGTTTGCTCTTTATTTTTTCCAAAAATCATTTCTAGGTACATAAGTATCTATTCAATCATAGAAACACCAAAAAAAATTCCAAGATTCAACCACTAGCTAGGAACGGTCAAGCCCGCCGTTTGGACCGCATTTTGAAACGGGCATAAAAAATTCAAAAAAAATCAAAAAATTGGAAAACCTTCGCATTGTGTCATTATATGTGACCAAGTTTCCAGGAAAAATAATAAACTTGTAATACGGTAATTATTTTAAAAAAGTGTTCTCAGAAATGAGCTATCAAGCGTGAAGATTCATGGCTTTCAAGCCAAATGATCAATCTTATGGCCACATTCATGGCATAGTTTGTTCAAATGGTCTCATATTGTGCACAAGGATGCATCTTGGAATTCCAAACAATGTTGCCTAAGGAAGTTTTCATTTTCTTTGCGCGGAAAATTCAGTTTTCATTTTCCGAGTGCCCAAAAGGAGGGTTTTTTGTGAAGGAGCTACCAAATAATTGTTGCAAAATTGGACCAAATAAATTTTATAAAATACTAGGCCATATATAATGCACAATTGACAAAATGGTTGGGTGAAAAAAGTTTCGATCCACCTCTGGTGAAAAAGACAAATTGCCGTCGATTCAGTTGGAAACGGGTCAAATTTGAACTCTAGCTGCCTCATAGTTTGCTCTTTATTTTTTCCAAAAAATCATTTCTAGGTACATAAATATCTTTTTAATCATATAAACACCAAAAAAATTCCAAGATTCAACCACTAGCTAGGAACGGTCAAGCCCGCCGTTTTGACCGCATTTTGAAACGGGCATAAAAAATTCAAAAAAATCAAAAAATTGGAAAACCTTCGCATTGTGTCATTATATGTGACCAAGTTTCCAGGAAAAATAATAAACTTGTAATACGGTAATTATTTTAAAAAAGTGTTCTCAGAAATGAGCTATAAAGCGTGAAGATTCATGGCTTTCAAGCCAAATGATCAATCTTATGGCCACATTCATGGCATAGTTTGTTCAAATGGTCTCATATTGTGCACAAGGATGCATCTTGGAATTCCAAACATGTTGCCTAAGGAACTTTTCATTTTCTTTGCACGGAAAATTCATTTTTCATTTTCCGAGCGCCCAAAAGGAGGGTTTTTTGTGAAGGAACTACCAAATAATTGTTGCAAAATTGGACCAAATAAATTTTATAAAATACTAGGCCATATATAATGCACAATTGACAAAATGGTTGGGTGTCAAAATTTTTGATCCACCTCTGGTGAAAAAGACAAATTCCCGTCAATTCAGTTGGAAGCGGGTCAAATTTGAACTGCAGCTGCCTCATAGTTTGCTCTTTAGTTTTTCCAAAAATCATTTCTAGGTAAATAAGTATCTATTTAGTCAGAAATACATGGTTTGATGGCGAGACATCGAGGTTTGGACGGTGGCCGAGGGCCCCAACTCTAGAGCGCGTAAGCTCGCATGCCCGCCGCGTGGTCCCCGTGTGACCGTGGCGTTGCCATGTGTTCTGGGCGGCCTAGGCATGTCTAGTGGGTTGGGCACTCCCAAGGTAGGTGCTAGGAAGAAAATCACAACATAAGATTCTCACGAGGAGACCGATCGATGCTCAAACATGAATTAACAACCAAGTGTTTGATTTGCGGTACGGGAAATGCACATGGCTAATGGGCGTGAGTTTTGGCTGAGGATGATCAGTTACTAAGAAGACCGTCTTCACAAATTTTCACCTCAAAATCAGGAGCCTAGGTGGTACTTGCTTTACAAACTACCACACTGGACATAAATACGAATGTTAAAGCTGGGCTCAAAATAATGAATGGATTGAGCTGGCATTTGGTGGAGGATGGTTATTTGGGCATAGGAAAGCACTATAGAAAATGGATACCATTTGGACATGCCAAAGTGGTACTTCCTTCACAAAGTGTTGCTCTGATCAGAATAGGAAAATGAATATTTTTGAACTAGGCAAGGAAGGTTTTTACATATTTGACGAAGATATAACCCAAAGAATTTATGAGATTTTTTTGGGAATTTTGGGAATAACAGAAATATAGGTTGCTTCACAACCTAGGGCAAAAACCGCCACATGGACATGACACATAGGCAAAACTGATGAGATGGCGCCTAGTCATCACAACCCACCACAATCTACAAGGCTATGACCATCTATATTGGTCATTAACAACTAGAAATAAGGCAGCGGACTAGCACTATTTGCTTTGTGACCTTTTTGTGTAAGGAAATTACGACCTTTCTGACCAAAATGGTCGCAATGGTTTAGGGTTTGGAGCCCCTCGAACAGCTTTTGACCAATTGGTCTGAAATGGTCATAGATCTATGACCAATTCTTCCAGGGTCACCGACAGAAGGTCACTAGTTGACATATTTCTTGTAGTGACTTTAGATCTCCTGGCTGTCGAGTGGTTGGCTTCATGGTCGAGTGGTTGACTTCATGGCCGAGTGTCTTCGAGTCAGTCGAGTGGAACACTTCTGGGTCGATTGACAGGTGGTTTCTTCTAGAGATGTCCTTGGGTAGGGTTGTTTGGACAGGTCCATGACCCTACCCTAGGTACATAGCTTCATCAAACAGCCTAGGATTAAAATTACCTCTATATACATTATTACCAAAATGGTTCCTACCAACAAAATTCATCATCCATAGATTCATTGTTATTCTCAATCAAAGTAGACAAGGGAAGTTCATTAGGATCAGTAGAAGCACTCTTACTAGCAAATAATTTCATAAGCCCATCCATCTTTCCACTCAAAACATTAATCTCTTCAATTGCATGCACTTTTTTACTAGTGAAAGCTATTTCTGTATGCCATTGAGAATAATTAACCATACTATTATCTAGGAGTTTAGTAGCTTCTCCTAAAGTAATTTCCATAAAAGTACCTCCCGCGGCCGAATCTAAAAGATTTCTGGAAGCAAAATTCAATCTGGCATAATTTTTTTGTATAATCATCCACAAATTCAAACCATGAGTAGGACAATTTCTTATCATCAATTTCATCCTCTCCCAAGATTGTGCAACATGTTCATGATCAAGTTGCTTAAAATTCATAATATCGTTCCTAAGGGAGATGATCTTAGCGGGAGGAAAATACTTGGAAATAAAAGCATCTTTTTACACTTATTCCATGAATCAATACTATTTTTAGGCAAAGATGAAAACCAAGTTTTATTATGAACTCGAAGTGAGAACGCAAATAGCTTCAATTTAAAAATATCATTACACGCATCTTTTTTTCTTTTGCATATCACACAAATCAACGAAATTGTTTAGATGGGATGCAGCGTCTTCACTAGGAAGGCCGAAAAATTGATCTTTCAGAACAAGATTCAGCAAAGCAACATTAATTTCACAAGATTCCGCACTAGTAGCGGGAGCAATCTAAGTACTAATAAATTCATCATTATTGTTGTTGTAATAGTCACACAATTTGGTATTGTCTTGAGTCATCGTGACAAAGCAAGCAATCCAACAAATGAGCACACAAAAGGCAAACAAAGAAGACGAACAGAAGAGGGGCGAAGAAAAGGCTAATCTTTTCGAAAATCGTTTTAGAAGTGGGGGAGAGGAAAACAAGAGGCGAGTGGCAAAAAATGTAATGTGAGAGATGAGATTTTATGATGGGTACTTGGTATGTCTTGGCTTGTCGTAGATCTCCCCGGCAATAGCGCCAGAAATTCTTCCTGGTACTTCTTGAGCTTGCGTTGGTTTTTCCCTTGAAGAGGAAAGGGTGATGCAGCAAGTAGAGTAAGTATTTCCCTCAGCTTTTGAGAACCAATGTATCAATCCAGTAGGAGATAACATGCAAGTCACCGAATACCTGCACAAACAAACACCAACTTGCACCCAACACGATAAAGGCGTTGTCAATCCCTTCATGGTTATTTGCAGAGTGAGATCTGATAGAGATAGATAAACGGTAAAGTAATATTTTTGGTATTTTTGGTTTATGGAACGGAAAGTAAAAGATTGCAAAGGAAGTAAATCGAAAACTAAAATTGTAGATCGGAAACTTATATGATGGAAAATAGACCCGGGGGCCATTGGTTTCACTAGAGGCTTCTCTCAAGATAGAAAATATTATGGTGGGTGAACAAATTACTGCCGAGCAATTGATAGAAAAGCACAAAGTTATGATGATATCTAAGGCAATGATCATAAATATAGGCATCACATCTGTATCAAGTAGACCGACTCATGTCTGCGTCCACTACTATTACTCCACACATCGACCGACTCCTGCCTGCATCTAGAGTATTAAGTTCATGAAGAACAGAGTAACACATTAAGTAAGATGACATTATGTAGCGGGATAAACTCAAGCAATATGATGAAACCCCATCTTGTTATCCTCGATGGCAACAATACAATACGTGCCTTGCTGCCCCTACTGTCACTAGGAAAGGACACCGCAAGCTTGAACCCAAAGCTAAGCACTTCTCCCATTGCAAGAAAAAACCAATCTAGTTGGCCAAACCAAATCGATAGTTCGAAGAGACTTGCAAAGATATCAAGTCGTGCATATAAGAATTCAGAGAAGATTCATATAATATTCATAGATAAGCTGATCATGAATCCACAATTCATGGGACCTCAGCAAACACACCGCAAAAAAGTATTACATCGAATAGATCTCCAAGAACATTGAGGAGAACATGGTATTGAGAATCAAAGAGAGAGAAGAAGCCATGTAGCTACTAGCTATGGACCTGTAGGTCTGAGGTAAACTACTCATGCTTCATCGGAGAGGTAATGGTGTTGATGTACAAGCCCTCCGTGATCGAATCCCCCTCCGACTGGACGCCAAAAAAGGCCCCTAGATGGGGTCTCACGGGTACAGAAGGTTGCAGCGGTGTAAAAGTGTGTTCATGGCTCTCCCGTTAGGTTTTGGGATATTTGAGAATATATAGGCGGAACAAATAGGTCGGTGGAGTCACGAGGGGGCCACAAGGGTGGGGGCGCACCCTACCCCCTAGGCACGCCCTCTATCCTTGTGGCCGCCTCGTGGCTTCTCTGACTGGCACTCCAAGTCCTCTGGATGTCTTCTGGTCCAAGAAAAATCATCGCGAAATTTTCATTCTGTTTGGACTCCGTTTGATATTCCTTTTCTGTGAAAATCTAAAACAAGGAAAAACAAAAAATTGGCCCTGGGCTTTAGGTTAATTGGTTAGTCCCAAAAATAATATAAAATAGCATACTAATGCATATAAAACATCCAAAACAGATAATATAATAGCATGGAACAATCAAAAAATATAGATACGTTGGAGACGTATCATATGTACGTACACATTCACGACCAGACAGATAACGCTACGGATGCTTCGACCTGGTAGGTCCCAATAGTGAGTGGGAATAAGGATGCACTTCCTTCCATGCGAAGATATCGCTGGTGGGTCCTAGCTATCATGGGGAGGTCGTTTTTTGCGTAATAAGGAGACACTACCTTGCGTGCAAAGATGTAGTTGGTGGGTTGATAACTCACAAGTATAGAGGATCACAATAGTTTTCGAGGGTAGAGTATTCAACCCAAATTTATTGATTCGACATAAGGGGAGCCAAAGAATATTCGCAAGTACTACAGTTGAGTTGTCAATTCAACCACACCTAGAGGACTAAGTAGTATGATAGTTTGATAGCAGTGGTAACAATAGCAATAGTAATAGTAATAGTAGCAGTAGCAGTTTTGTAGTGATTGTAACAACATCAACAACAAAATTAACTTAGCAAACATCAATTTATGAAAAGCATAGGCATCGGATTAGTGATGGATATTTGTGTTGGATGGCATTCATCGTGTAATAGTCACAGCCTAGAGCAATGCACAATAGCTCACATTCATCAATGTAATGTAGGCATGTATTCCGAATATAGTCATACATGCTTATAATAAGAACTTGCATGACATCTTTTGTCCTACCCTCCCATGGCAGCGGGGTCCATAAGGAAACTAAGGATATTAAGGCCTCCTTTTAATAGAGAACCAGAACAAGGCATTAACACATAGTGAATACATGAACTCCTCAAACTACGGTAATCACCGGAAAGAATCCCAATTATTGTCACCTTGGGTATGCGGATCATAACACGTAATAGGTGTGTATAACTTGCAAGATAGGATCAAAGCACTCAGATGTATTCATGAAAACATAAAGGGTTCAAATCTAAAATCATGATACTCGGGCCCTAGCGACAAGCATTAAGTATAGCAAAGTCATAGCAACATCAATCTCACAACATATAGGGTACTAGGGATCAAGCCCTAACAAATTGATTCGATTACATGACAAATCTCATCCAACCCCATCACTGAGCATCATGAAATTGGTGATAAAGAAGGGTTGATGATAACAATGGCGATGGATTCCACCCTCCAGAGCCCCGAACGGTCTCCAGATCAGCCCTCCTGATGAAGAACAGGAGGTGGCGGTGGCCCCACTCTGCTAATTCTTTTCGCTAGTATTTTTATATATTCTAAAAATATTCTCCTTAATTTTTTTGCCCAATTCGAGAACTTTTATTTCTGCACAAAAATTAACACCATGGCTATTCTACTGAAAACAACGTCACTCTGGGTTAGTTCCATTCAATTCATGCAAATTAGAGTCCCAAACAAGAGCAAAAGTGTTAAGAAAAGTAGATACCTTTGGGACGTATCAACCCCCCTCCCCAAGCTTAACTCATTGCTATCCTCAAGCAATTCAGTTGACAAACTGAAAGTGATAAAGAAAAACTTTTACAAACTCTTTTTGTTCTTGTCATTGTATATAGGCATAACTAATGTTCAAGTTTTGAGCAAAGATTATGAACTAACAATGTGCATGATAACATTTAGGTCTCACATTTACTCATACCAATGACATAACCAACTAGCGAGAAATAATAAGATATCTCGAATGCCAACAATTTGTCAAAACAATCATGATATAATATGATAACATGGTTGTTAGGGCATATTTCCTTCTTAGTGGTTTTGGTGATTGGTGACAATTCTTTTGCGGTCTAATCATGTGCATTGAGCATTTCAGAGAATCTATCATATGGCACAAGACAATTCGTGCCCCTCGGAGATATAAAACGAAGACGGTTGTTTTTCTTGCATTTCACTTTGGTGCATTTGAGTCTTAGGAACAACGTACTATTAAGGCACTACAAAAAAAGACACATTCGTGACATTTTGGACAAAATAAAAACTTTTTCTATCATGGTTATGACACTTCTATGATGATAATTGTGACAAAAGCACGTATCATCATAGATGTGGTGGGCTCCTACTTCTATGACAGAAAATGGGCTTTTCGTCCTGGGCCGGCTGGAGACGCAATTGCATGACATTCTTTGGGTTGTCCATGATGTAAAAAATAATGGTAGAAGTGAGGGTGAGGAAAAAATCGGCAGTTCCCAGTTACAGTGTGGTCAGGGCCGAGCGATGTAGTGTGGTTTGCGCGTTTCTATCGTACGACCGTGTGTGTGAGGAGCTCGCTAACTGAACCCTTGTGAGGCATTCGCTTACTGAACCCGATCGATTGCACTAGCTAGCTACATACTGAACACGAGGGATCAATCCCACTACATACTGGAGCCGATCGATCCATCCCTTTGCTGCTTACTAAACTCGAGCGATTCCTTCGCTGCTAACTGAAGCCGGTCGATTCCTTCGCTGCTAACTGAATTCAATTTTCCTTCTCGCTGCTCACTGAAGCCGATCGAGCCCCTGTGCGAGATGTAGCCACCGGTGCGTTGGGTTGCCTCTGGATGAACAATGCCCATTGTTGTCGCGCGCGCGATACGTATAAACGAGTCGAGACATGTGGTGAGTCCAGCCGATTGGTTGGTTGTGGATGAACAGTTCCCATTGCTGCCGCCCGCTCATACATACGTGTAAACCCCACCCCAGCCCATGGGGGTTGGATGAATAGGACCCTGTGGTAGTAGGCGTGCTTGCCGCTGGATGAACAGGACCCCGAGGAGGCCGCCACACCCCGGCTGGTTGGGGTGGATGAACAGGACCCCGTGTAGGCTCTATGAACAGTACCTAGTGGAACCTACTGGAGGACGACGGTGGATGAATAGTAGCCCGTGGAGTCTCATTTTGCGGTACACCACACCCCTCCCGATGAACATGACCCCGTTTCGACCGTAGGCGCTCCAACAGAAGTTCGTTTCCTTCGTTTTGCAATACACCACACCCCTCCCGATCAACAGGACCCCGTTTCGACCGTAGGCACTCGAACATAAGTCCGTTTCCTCTAATTTGCGGTACACCGGACCCCTTCCGATCAACAGGATCCCGTTTCGACTGTAGGCGGTCGACTAGAAGGCTGTTCCTCTGTTCTACGGTATGCTAGGCCCCGTTCCGGCTGTTCCGTCTAAGCTGGTTGGCTCCCTATGAACACGACGCATTCCGTTGCCTCCCGATAAACACGACGTAGTTTCTTCGTTCTGACCCAGCCAATTGGCGGCCGATGAACAAGACGCCATTGCTGCCGCCCGCTGCCTCTCCATGTATACGAGCCCTGGCCGTATGTATGCGCGAGTAGGCGATTGAGAACCCGCCCGTGTGCGTACGTGTACACAGTTTAGAAGGGACTGCCTGAACTGCTACGTCGGGGGCTCTACTACTACATGTGTTGCTGCTTGCTTGTCCATGGTTCATCGTTGCAGAGAGACCGATCGACCAGTATGTACGTACACGTTCGCGAACAGACAGACAATGCTACGTATGCTTCGACCGGGTGGGTCCCAGCTATCAGGGAGGATAAGGATGCACTTCCTTGCGTGCGAAGATATAGCTGTTGGGTCCCAGCTGTCAAGGGAGGAATCATTTTTATTTTGTGAGTAATAAGGAGGAACTCCTTGTGTTCGAAGATGTAGCTGGTGGGTCCAATTGTTAGCCTCACCGACTAAATTCCTCTTGCGATGACTGTCGTTCGTTGACCTCATTGACCACGCCACAACAAGAGCAACAAGGCGGTGGACGACAGCGATACCTAGGAAGGGAACGACAAGGAGCCAGGGAAGACAAGGTAGGTGGATGCCCACGCAGAGGGGAGTACAAGGGTTCACTAGTTTGGCTGCCGTGTAAGGTTGTCGTCACCGAAAAATAATAGGGGGCGTGGGTAAGTATAGGGAAGGCATGGCCAGCGGTGGGAGTAGGATGGGGCGGTGAGGCCTGCGCGGCAGCATGACCGACCATCGGAGGCAGGAGCAGGCGGTACAGTCGACGCTGGTTCGGGCGGCTCGAGCAAGAAGATCAGAGGTTGAAGAAGCAGCATGTCCATTAGATTAACATCCAATGGTCACTGCTGCTAGAATTGTTTGTTGACTAAGTTGGCAAAGCCGTCGTATGAGTCACCTTAGTAGGCCCACAAGTCAGCCACCTTACCTGGTGGGACCCAGCTAGTAGTGTGAGTAATAATTTTTATTGTGCGTAATAAAGAGGCACTTCCTTGCGTGCGAAGATGTAGCTGGTGGGTCTCAGCTATCAGGTGGAGGGAAATTTTTTTCCCAGATAATATGGAGGCACTTCATTGCCTGCGAAGATGTAGCTGGTGGGTCCCAGCTCTCAGGAGGAGCAATCATTTTAGTTCGCGTAATCAGGAGGCACTTGCTTGCCTGCGGCCATGGACCATGCGGGTCCCTACCGTAAGCATCTCCACTTACATCCCTCTTCCGATGGCTATCGTTTGTTGACCACATTGACCATGCTGCGCTGAGAGCATTAATGCGGTGGACGACAGCGAGGCCGAGGAAGGGAATGACCCAGATCCGGCGAAACCACAGCAGTGGATGCCCATGCTGAGGGTAGTATGAGGGTTGTGACTGGTTCGGCTGCGGGGTGAGGCTGGCATTGCAGGAAACGACAGGAGGTGCGGGTGGGTAGAGGAATTGCCTGGCCAGCGGTGGGAGTAGGGTGGGACGGTGAGGCCTGTGCGGTAGCATAGCCGGCCACGGGAGGAAGGAGCAGGCTGTCCCATCGGTGCTGGTTTGGGCGGTTGGAGCAGGAAGATCGGATATTGAAGAAGCCCGACGACCATTGGATGGACATCGAACAGTCATTGCTCTTGTGTGTTGACTAAGTTGACACAGCCTTGCGTGCACGTCAACCTTTTTTTAGGAAAGCGTACACGTCAACCTAGTAGGCTCACAAGCCAGCCTCAAATCTGTGGAAAATAGCATACAACCCATCTGCCATTATTTCTAATAATTTACAGCCCATTTGCTATTTCTTAAGGAATGTTTTGGAGCCCATATTATTTTTGTTAGCATTATAGCCCATATTGTGGCCACAGTTAAAAAACTCAAGGACATTTTGCATATTTCGGTGCGGTCCAAACTATTTTTAATCCCGAAATTTTGAGTCACATTCAAACTAATTTGAAAAATAATTTTATATCAATTTAAAATCAAAATAATTTCCCCTGCATAAAAATCAATGAAATTTAAAATGTCGAAATGCAGAAAAAGAAATTTGAAACTAACTGTCGGTTCGTTGTGTCTTTAAAATGTATAACCCATTTCTCATTACTGATAGCCCATTTTCTGGGCAAGCCGAATACATCCCTTGCAGCCCAGCAGGGCTGACAAAAGAAAGTAGGCCTCAGTTGGGTATTCTGCAAAATAAAAACCAGGCTAGCCATTTTCAGGAAGAAAAAAATCAACTGGGATGGTCTTGTGGTAAACATAAAATAAAAGGTTGGCTAGACTGGCAAGAGTGCCCCGCACAGGCCAGTTGATACCCTGCTTTGTCTCAAAAACAAAAAGAACTGGGCGAGCTGTTGGGTCCTTGTTGTCAGCCGCTCGTTGTGCAATTCTCTTGTTTATTAACTACGTTGACAATGGCATGGGACCCAGATGTCAGGAATCCATTAGGAGGAACCACTTTTTTGGGGCTTGAAATAAGGAGGCACTTGCTTGCATACTTCCATGACCTTGGTGAGTCCCTGCTATTATCCTCTCCATGTACAATCATCTCCTAATTGTATACGCGTCAACCTAGTAGGTCCACAAGTCAACCTCTAAGTCAGTGGCGGATATATACAACCCATTCCACACGTTCACATGGAAAGTTCAACAGTCAGAGCAAAGTAACAGGTCTGATCCAGAGATAGAGTACTGAACTTCCCAACCATCATAGCCAACTTAACTATCTACTCCCACTAATACTCTAGTGTACAAGTACTAACTTCTCTTAGCTCTAGACAATGTTGGTCGCCATCTACAGTACACGCTAAATGCCGGCACCGACGTCCTCCTCCCCGCCTCGAACTTGCCAGAGGTGCGATAGGGAGCATTGCTCGCACGTGTTGGCCCTTTCCATGCCGGTGTGGTCTACCAAAGCTTCAACTTCTAAGCGGGAGACCCACTTGAAGAGTAGGCAGTAAAATTCAGCATCACGAATGCGTGCGTTCCCAACAGCCTCTTGGGCTATTTGCCGGGCACCGGCCTTCATGTAGGCGGCCCCAGTTGCGGGTGTTGTGCTCACACTCAGAGCATCAGTGTGTTGTTGCTCCATGCCCCGTTGGCGGCGCAAATCGGTGATACATTGCTCCTCCGCCAAGCGATAACACTCCAACAAGTCCTCATACTCTGCATTGCCATCTAAAGACTGATAGAATGCCTCCTCCCTCTGTCTGCCTTGCGGTGAAAAAATGAACACTGGTTCTGGTGGTGAGCGCCTCCAGCGTCTCCTATTGCGGACGGGCGGGGGCATGATAGACGTGGCGAGAGCGAGGGCAAGTGGCGAGCGACGTCGGGGCGATGGGGGCTTATGAGGATAGGGAGAGTTGGGTGATGGTGCCACCGGAGAACGCCGGGAACCAGTAATTACAGGCAGAAGGTAGGTGAACTAGCATGTCGCAGGAAACGTGACAGTCACCGTGGTCATTTGAATTCAGTGCATAAGCAGGTATGGCTTGGCACGCCAGATTACTGTGGAAAACTAGAAAAACTGAAATTATGACTATCCCGTGTCGTCCCATCCCATCAGTGGTGCGTCCCGTTCGTGCTGGGTCACACATCGGCATGACGGTCAAACGAGTGCACTCGATCATCTAGATGAGGTACTGAAAGTGCAACTATCCCTGGGTGGTTTTGGTAATTCCTAACAACATATAGCTCATTGAGCTAATGCTATTTCAAGATAAATATTTCAGGAAAGCTCAATGATTGGCATGGCATGGATGAGAAAAGTGGATCCCTCAAAATGCTAAGGACACAAGGATTGGCTCAAGCTCAAAGCACAAGACTCTACATTTTCTATTTTAGTGATCCAAGATCACATTGAGTCTATAGGAAAAGCCAATACTATCAAGAGGGGATGAGGTGTTGCTTAATGGCTTGCTTGCTCAAAGTGCTTAGTGATATGCTCCAAATCCCTCAACTACTTTCTCACATCCACATATGACCCAAACCAAAAGTCAAACTTGGCCCCACCGATTCTTTCTATCCGGCGCCACCGAGTTCAGATGTCATAGCCACTTCCACAAACCCTAGTCTTTTCGGTCTCATCGATAGGGATCTCGGTCTCACCGAGATGGGATTGTAATCTCTCTGTTTCCCTTCGTAATGTTTCGGTCCAACCGAGATGAGCGATCGGTCCCACCGAGCTTGCAATGCAAACTCTCTGTTTCCCTTCATAATGTTTTGGCCCAACCAAGATGAGCGAATTGGTCCCACCGAGTTTGCCTGACCAACTCTCTGGTTAGCTTATTACCAAAATCGGTCCCAACGAGTTTGTGTAATCGGTCTCACCAAGATTACGTTATGCCCTAACCCTAAACATATCGGTCCCACCGAGTTGACATGTCGGTCCCACCGAAAATTCTAACAGTCACATTATTTGCTAAATCGGTCCGACCGAGTTCCACGATTCGGTCCCACTGAGATTGGTAAGTTGTGTGTAACTGTTAGATTTTGTGTGGAGGCTATATATACCCCTCCACCCACTTCATTTGTGGAGAGAGCCAACAGAACATGCCTACACTTACAACATACATTTTCTGACAGAGAACCACCTGCACTTGTGTTGAGGTCAAGATATTCCATTCCTACCATATGAATCTTGATCTCTAGCCTTCCCCAAGTTGCTTTCCACTCAAATCTTCTTTCCACCAAATACAGGTCCTGTGAGAGAGAGTTGAGTGTTGGGGAGACTATCATTTGAAGAACAAGAGCAAGGAGTTCATCATCAACACACCATTTGTTACTTCTTGGAGAGTGGTGTCTCCTAGATTGGCTAGGTGTCACTTGGGAGCCTCCGACAAGATTGTGGAGTTGAACGAAGGAGTTTGTAAGGGCAAGGAGATCGCCTACTTCGTGAAGATCTACCCTAGTGATTCAAGTCCTTCATGGCGACGGCCATGGTGGGATAGACAAGGTTGCTTCTTCGTGGACCCTTCGTGGGTGGAGCCCTTCATGGACTCGTGCAGCAGTTACCCTTCATGGGTTGAAGTCTCCATCAACGTGGATGTACGATAGCACCACCTATCGGAACCACGACAAAAACATCCGTGTCTCCAATTGTGTTTTCCTTCTTAAACTCCTCCCCTTTACCTTCATATGCAATTGTTTTACATTCCGCTGCTATAGTCTTAGAATTGCATGTATAGGTTGATTGCTTGACTTGTGCTAAGTTGCTAAAATCTGGCAAGAACTAAAATTGGGAAAAGGCAAGTTTTTTTTATTTTGAAAAGTAGTCTAATCACCCCCCCCCTCTAGACATACTTTTGATCCTACAAGTGGTATCAGAGCTTTGGTCTCCATTTGCTTTGTCTTCCATAGCTTTTGGTAGTCATAGCCTTGGTTTCACAACCGAGGAGAGTATGGCGTCTAGAGAGGGAAATTACCACCGTAGAGGTCCTTACTTTGATGGTACTAATTTTGCTAGTTGGAAGCATAAGATGAAAATGCATATTCTTGGACATAACCCTGCCGTTTGGGCTATTGTGTGTATTGGCTTGCAAGGTGAATTCTTTGATGGGAGAGAACTGAACCGTGAAGCTACCATTGAAGTGTTGAAGATGCTGCAATACAATGCTCAAGCTTGTGATATCCTCTTCAACGGATTATGCCCCGAAGAATTCAACAAAATCAGCCATCTTGAGAATGCAAAGGAAATTTGGGATACTTTGATTGACATGCACGAAGTTACCGACTCCATCAAGGAATCCAAATTCGATGTGCTTCAAAGTCAACTTTACAAGTTCAAAATGAAGGATGGTGAAGGTGTTGCTGAAATGTACTTTAGGCTTGCTCTCATCACAAATGAGATTGCCAGCTTAGGAAGTGAAGAGATGGCTGACAAATTCATCATCAAGAAGATCCTAAGAGCCTTGGATGGAAAATATGATGCCATGTGCATATTGATCCAAATGATGCCCAATTACAAAGATCTCAAGCCAATGGAAGTCATTGGAAGAATTGTTGCTCATGAGATGTCACTCAAGGATAAGGAGGAGCTCCACAACAAGTCAAGTGGTGCTTACAAAACCTCATGTGAAGCTCCCACATCATCAACTGAGAAACAAACCTTCAATGAAGAATTGAGCCTAATGGTGAAGAACTTCAACAAGTTCTACAAGAGTAGGAGCAAGGAAAGAAGTTCCAAGTCAAGGTCCTACAATGACAAAAGATCTTCTAGTCGTGAGCGTAATTGCTACAATTGTGGAAGACCCAGACACTATTCCAACAAGTGTACGGCTCCCTACAAAAGAAGAGAAGACTCTCCAAAAAGAAGAAGTAGAAGAGAAGAATCACCATCTAGAGAAACAAGGAATAGAGATGATCGCTATGAATGAAGAACATCCCGGAGAAGCAAGGATTCGGAAAGGAAGGACAAGTCATCAAAGGGCTACACAAAATGAAGACATCAAGCTCATGTTGGTGAATGGGTATCCGGCTCCGACTCCGACAATCACTCCGAGAGAAGCTATCACTCTGACTCCGAATATACTCAAGATGAAGGTGTTGCCGGTCTAGCACTTGTGTCAACCAAATCCTACGACATATTTGACTGACCAAATGAAGGACTTGGAATATACTTCATGGCTAAAGGCCCAAAGGTATCACACCCTGAGTATGTTGATTTCAATAGTGATGAAGATGACTTGTTACATGATGATGATTTACTTGTTGACAACTCTAGTGATGAATACTATGATGAAACGTCAAATAATCATGCTAATAAAGATAAAATGAATGGCAATGATAAGGAGAAGATTGAGATCCTAGCTAAAGAACTAAACACTCTTAAGTTAGCTCATGAAACTATCTTAGGAGATCATCGAGAAATTTGAAGGACTCATGAGAAGTTACGCTTTGAAAAGCTCAACCTTGAGCAAGAACATGAGTTTTTAAAGGCAATCAATGATGATCTTCGCAAGACAAGTTCTTCTTACATTGCCAAGCGTTTACTCTTATCTACATACATGCCTCAAGTCAAGTCTAGTAACAAGAACAAGAAAGATTCTTCCTCTAGTAGTAACAATAATCATGTTAAATACAATATTGTTGCTTCTAGTAGTTCTCTTGATTCCACTAATGATTCTCTTAGCCAAGTTACACTTGAGCAAGAAAATATCTTATTGAAGGAAATTATAGAGAAAGGTGTTTACAAGAGCCTTGCCGGGAGTAAGCGATTTGAGGAAATTGTACGCAAGCAAGGAAGGCACCGAAAGAACCAAGGTGTTGGTTTTGAACGAAAGTTCAATGCCAATGGAGTGGAGTGGGAAGAAGATCAATACCCCAAGATGAAGTTTGTTACTCAACAAGAGAAGTATGATCCTACTTCTTTCAAAGGGACACAAGCTCAAGATGATCATCCACCACAAGACCACAAGCAAAAAGGCAAGGACAAGCTTCAAGAGGAGATTGATGCATTTGAAGAAGCTCCAAAGTCTTTGGTCAAGTGGGTTCCCAAGACTACATCAAGTTCTAATTCATCAAGTACGACTACAACTCCAAGGATTCCCATCAAGATGATGTGGATCCCGAAGAAGTAGAACTAGTGAGTTCTTGAGGGTGACTCCGCCAACATACTTCACTCTTATCATTTTGGCGAGGACAAGTGCAATCAACTTCCACATCTTGCACTAGTTCATGGAGTCACAAACTCTCTTGTTGGTAAGACAAGGGACAAGGTAACCTAATGCTTTCATAGACATCATCTTGTGTGTGTGCATCACTCTATGTCTATGGATATCCTTGTTTGTTCCTTGTGGACTAACCCGTGTAGGTATTGAATGTGCAACTCACTCCAATGGATTGCTCCAAATGATCTACATCAACATTGAGCATCCACATCTTCAACACCTACATGAAGTCATCATCGACAAAACCCAAGGTTAGTTCAACCCTCTTAGGGGGGATCTCACATCTAGGGGGAGCTTTACTCTAAGAATTGAGCTAAAGCAACTCTAATGGTGTGAACATAGCAATGCTTTATGTAAAAGTGGTAACCCCGCTTATGCTTAAACGATGAGTTTGACCTATGATCAAATGTTCTCATTTGACTCCTAAGTCAATATACTCATATATAGATGACCTAGTCATCGCCAATTGCTTGGTAGATGCTAGAATTGTGTGTGCATGCTTTGACACATATTTCATTTGACATTTTATTGTGTGAGCATGTTGGTTGCATATTTTACTCGTTTGAGGACATCCACCTGTAGTTTTGATTGTTTGGCTTCTTTTCTTATGCCAAGTGGATGGACAAGAATGCCTAAGAACCTTCTCTAGCTATCTATGCTTTTCTTATCTCAAACTCCATTCATGCTATATCACAAAGTTTGATCAAGTCAGATTCGAACCACTCTATGTGAGGAGCACTCGGAGTCCCCAATTCGTCATAGACTTAAACTTCCAAAACCTCTTTGTGCGTTTCGGTCTAACCGATTCATCCATTTCGGTCATACCGAGATCACTTAGTTGATCTAGGTTTTCAATTTCGGTGCAACCGATTAGAACTTTTCAATCACAACGAGTTGAAGTAACTGCTTGCAGTTTTGCATCTCAGTGCCACCGAGTTGTTCCACTCGATCACACCGACAGGGTCAAGCTATTTATACTCACGGGTCAAATTTTGGAAAATCTTCCGAAACCCTTTGCCCGTGCACAGCCTGCTCTGCCTCATCGGGTCTCCGGATCGTCCTCCTCGTTGCCACTGACCTCCCGCCGTTGGTCTCCACCGCCGTCAATGGGATTCTGCTCTGCCATTGCCATCGTAGCAAGTCCATCACCGCATTAAGGTATGGATTTGAATCTTTGTGCTATTCTTCACTCCGATTCCTAGCACATTGCATTGCCATGAATCTTGCCACGTTTGAAATCTTCCTATCCAGCAAAACTACTCCGTAGATTAGTCTTGGGTTGAAAATTTAGGGTTAGGTTTCCGCCGAATTCATCTTGGACCGACCGAGTTGTAGAAATCGGTCTCACCGATTTCGCTTAGGCCATTGCACATGTGATTCTCGGTCCGACCGAGAATTGCAAATCGGTGTGACCGAGATTGATTCTCTGTGAAACCCTAGCAGTCTCGGTACCACCGAGCTGTGACTCGGTCTTACCGAGTTCACTAGTTTAGGTTCCAAAAGCTGCTTCGGTATCACCGAGTTTACAAATCGGTAGCTCCGAAATGCTTTCTATGGAAAACTAAAACTAAGTTTTTGACTCATTTTTTTAAAACCTCTGTGCTTTGTGATGCTCATCTACTCTACCTCATCTACATCTATTCATAGGGTCTGCTGTCCGAGTTTGCATCATGTCAGATCAGAGTGACAGTCAGAACAAGTCTAAGGAGCAAGTTCGGATGAGTGAGGGCACTAGTCCCTCAAGTACCTTAGTTGAGGGTAGCAGGAGCACACCCAGCAATTTGCCAAAGGCAGCCACCAGGACAAGGAAGAAGAGAACCTCATATTCTGAAGATGAGGACTATGTGGTTGTTGATGATGAGGCCACTTCTAAGAAGAAGATGCTGAAAAGGAGTATGGCACAACTGCTGCCACAAAGCCAGGAATGAAGACCAAGGATCCTGCGAGAAGAGTTCCAATGTCTAAGGCAAGAGCCTCTACTCAAGTAACTTTGGAATCTGAACCCAAAGAGGCTGCTTCTGAAGGGAAGAAAAGGAAAGAAAGGGTCAAGAAGACCATGGCCAGAGTAGTTAGGAAGCCCTCAATGATGGAAGAAGAGGAAGAGGATGCTGCACCAGCTCCTAAAGCTTAGAAGCTAATGGGAGATGCAATCAAGTCAGGGGCTGCTCCATCTAAGCCCAAAACTGCTCCCAAGGCTGCTGCACCAGCACCCAAGCCTAAACCCAAGAGGAACACCAGAAACATACCTGCATCTAAGAAGAACAAGGCCCCAGTGCCTGAAGCTGCTGAAGAAGATGAAGATTCTCTTGTGTTGAGAAAGTTGAAGCCCAAGATTCCTGATCACAATGATGGTCATCCAGTTGCTGAAAACATGCATAACAGAAAGGATGCTGGACTGAGATTGTGGAGACAATCAGATCCTTATGCTGTGAGGAGAAGGACAGCAGTTGACTACAGGTTTCACACAAAGGAGCAACAGGACTTTTATGAAACTATTTTGCTTGACAAGAAGCCCATTGTATTTGACATGAGATGGGTCGACTGGGAATACATCAAGGAGAATGAAGAGCACTTCCCAGAAGTTTATGACAGCTTCAAGGCTTGCTAAGTTACAATCTTCACATCATGCAGTTTTACTCCACAGCTCACTTCTACCCAGATGGGAAGATTGTATGGATGTCTGAAGGTACAAGGTAACAATCCACAGTTGAAGAATGGGCTGCGTTGATCAATGCTCCAAAGGAGAATGAAGATGACTTGGATGTCTATGCCAAGAAGAAGAAAGACCACAACCTATGGCTCACATGTACAAAGAGATCCCAGATATAGCTTTGGAAACTCACAAGCTTGGATCTGTACACTACTTGTTGTCTGGTCTGCCCACAATCAACTGGATTCTAACGCACACATTGCTGCCAAAGTCAGGTGATCACAAGATGATCAGAGTTCATGCTATCAACTTGCTGCATTTGTTTGATGTGCCTCAAAAGTTCAAAGTCATGAGTCTGATTGTGGAAACGGTCAAAAGGACTACTGCTGATCAGAAGAGGAGTTGTGGGTATGCTCCACATATTCAGGAGCTCATCAACACAAAGATGGGCACAGGCACATATCTTTTGGATAAGGAGAATCTACCCCTATACCCTGAATTTGAAGATAACACTGTTGAGATGAATGAGGAGGATCCATCATCTGTGCAAGAACATGAGAAGAGGGAGAAAGCAAGGGCTAAGAAAGCTGCTAAGATGCCAACTGCTGAAGAGGCATCTCAAGTTTTCTTGAAGAGCAAGGAAGATCAGCTTGGCTACTTGATTTCCTCCACCTTGAGGATTGAGAAGGGCTTGGCCACCCTGACTCAAAACCAGGAGAGCTTGGAGAGAATCATAGAGCAGAAATTCTATGATCTTGATGTCAAGGTCACTGAGATCCAGTCAATTGTTGAGCAACTTAAGGAGGAAGTGGAGGAGAAGAAGGGGAAGTCTACTACAGAAGAATTTGCTAGAGTGCCCAGAGGACAGAGATCTCCTGCAGTGCCTATTCCAGACACCAGAGCTACATCATATGCACCAGCTACAGCTTCAGTGCCACCAGCTCCAGCAGCCACTCCACCAGCTCCAGCTACATCAACTGATGCTTTCATCCTTGGAGTCATCTCTACACCACCTCATGAAGACCAAGCCTGAGAGTCGTTTAGCACTATGCATTTTTTGGGGAACTTTTTGGTAACTTGTTGCCAAAGGAAAAAATGTATAGATCATAGGCTTCGAGAGAGAGTGTTGCTTTTGGTGGTTGAACTTTGTTATTTGTGTGTTTGCTTGATACATTATGCCTTATGTGAGATACTTGGATGATCATGTGTTTGATCATATGCTAAGCTACATTAATGCTTGTTGGAGGATATTATCTCTTATATTCTCATATGATCATTCACTTTGCTAGGTGATGAGTGCATGTGCTTAATAATTATCATTTTCAGCACTCCACCAAGATGTATGTGACATGGAAGAGTAACCCATGATCCTAACTCATTGTGCATTTGCAGTCCAAAGCAAATTTTAAATAATGCACAAATTTAGGGGGGAGCTCTTGCTTTTCACATACTTCTCAAAGCGACAATATTTTTCAATCTTATTATCATTTGTCGAAGCTTTAATCTATATGTTGTCATCAATTACCAAAAAGGGGGAGATTGAAAGTGCAACTATCCCTGGGTGGTTTTGGCAATTTCTAACAACATATAGCTCATTAAGCTAATGCTATTTCAAGATAAATATTTCAGGAAAGCTCAATGATTGGCATGGCATGGATGAGAAAAGTGGATCCCTCAAAATGCTAAGGACACAAGGATTGGCTCAAGCTCAAAGCACAAGACTCTACATTTTCTATTTTAGTGATCCAAGATCACATTGAATCTATAGGAAAAGCCAATACTGTCAAGGGGGGATGAGGTGTTGCTTAATGGCTTGCTTGCTCAAAGTGCTTAGTGATATGCTCCAAAGCCCTCAACTACTTTCTCACATCCACATATGACCCAAACCAAAATTCAAACTTGGCCCCACCGATTCTTTCTATCCGGCGACACCAAGTTCAGATGTCATAGCCACTGCCACAAACCCTAGTCTTTTCGGTCTCACCGATAGGGATCTCGGTCTCACTGAGATGGGATTGTAATCTATCTATTTCCCTTCGTAACATTTCAGTCCAACTGAGATGAGTGATCGGTCCCACCGAGATTGCAATGCAAACTCTCTGTTTCCCTTCATAACGTTTCGGTCCAACTGAGATGAGTTAATCGGTCCCACCGAGTTTGCCTGACCAACTCTCTGGTTAGCTTATTACCAAAATCGGTCCAACCGAGTTTGTGTAATTGGTCTCACCGAGATTACGTTATGCCCTAACCCTAACCATATCGGTCCCACCGAGTTGACATGTCGGTCCCACCAAAAATCCTAACGGTCACATTATTTGCTAAATCGGTCCAACCGAGTTTCACGATTCGGTCCCATCGAGATTGGTAAGTTGTGTGTAACGGTTAGATTTTGTGTGGAGGCTATATATACCCCTCCACGCACTTTTCATTCATGGAGAGAGCCATCAGAACATGCCTACACTTCCAACATACATTTTCTGAGAGAGAACCACCTATACTTGTGTTGAGGTCAAGATATTCCATTCCTACCATATGAATCTTGATCTCTAGCCTTCCCCAAGTTGCTTTCCACTCAAATCTTCTTTCCACCAAATCCAAATCCTGTGAGAGAGAGTTGAGTGTTGGGGAGACTATCATTTGAAGCACAAGAGCAAGGAGTTCATCATCAACACACCATTTGTTACTTCTTGGAGAGTGGTGTCTCCTAGATTGGCTAGGTGACACTTGGGAGCCTTCGACAAAATTGTGGAGTTGAACCAAGGAGTTTGTAAGGGCAAGGAGATCGCCTACTTCATGAAGATCTACCCTAGTGAGGCAAGTCCCTCCAGGGCGATGGCCATGGTGGGATAGACAAGGTTGCTTCATCATGGACCCTTCGTGGGTGGAGCCCTCCATGGACTCGCGCAGCCGTTCCCCTTCATGGGTTGAAGTCTCCATCAATGTGGATGTACGATAGCACCACCTATCGGAACCACGATAAAAACATCCGTGACTCCAATTGCGTTTGCCTTCTTAAACTCCTCCCCTTTACCTTCATATGCAATTGTTTTACATTCCGCTGCTATACTCTTAGAATTGCATATATAGGTTGATTGCTTGACTTGTGCTAAGTTGCTAAAATCTGCCAAGAACTAAAATTGGGAAAAGGCAAGTTTTTTTTATTTTGTCAAGTAGTCTAATCACCCCCCCCCCCTCTAGACATACTTTCGATCCTATAGGTATGTGCATGATCCATCGGTTATTCGTGTATGATCGAGCCGGTCAGATAGTGTACATGTAGGATTGAAATAGCTGATGAATGTTCGCTGGGAGATAAGGCTTTTGCGAACGTTTTTGCTGGCAGTTTCTTCAGATTTGCATGGCATTTTCTTCAGAGCGGCAGGTCAGTTTCGTCACAGGTAGGCATTTTTATTCAAAAAAGCTGCCACCCTTGGATCTCGTGTCGCAACTAAAACTTCCCGGAGTGCATTAGTAGGCTAGCTAGTGATCAATCAGTAACTTGCAAACACTAAGCAAAGAGAAATAAGGAGCTACTAGTAACTTGTAAACAATGAGCACACAGAAATAAGGATCATGATGTGCATAGTAGTAAGAGTCGATCCGTTCAAAATGTTCACACGAGACTCATAGACCTGGCATTTTAATATGTTCACATTAGTAGCCCAAATTCACAACCAACTAGTATGATTCCCATACATAAGATCAACATGTTAATGCATCTCAATGATCACAGATCATATAAATATGTATCTCCTAAAGCAAAGATCAAGAAAAAACATATGTTCTTGCTACTAACATGGATGCGTCTCTGGGCCAACATTCGGTACAGAGTGAAAGACAAATTTGTTTGTAAAGTCTACATTTCCTATTGCAAACGTAAGTGGTTTCACCAACAGATGGAACCATAAGAATGAACCACACATGATGGAGGAACATCCAATGAAATATGAATTGGTCATCTGTCGATCATACGGCGAGACTATTTTCAGAATAAAACTTTAACTTAAACAAAATGATGCCCATTGGATAATCAGACTAAAGCAATGAAGCACCTAGTGTTGGCCAATAAATAGTATAATAGTACTTTTGTGCAGTCCATGAAGTGACTATTCAATCTTTCTGTGTCTATTTTCATATGTCACTACATGCAGTGACTATACTATTCTCTTGTGCAGTTCCACAAAAATTGAGGTCAATGTGTTTGTTTGCCAAATAGCAACGGTCAGACATATGTTTGCACAAATATCAAACAACTAGTTAACATATACCCCACCTTGTATTTTCGATTTAAACACGTCTCTGCTAGTCGTCTTCGCTTAGCATCTGTCATGTTTTGCACTGGATAATTTGATATTGTCATGTTTTGCATTGGACAATTTGGTACTGAATTGATTTGCTGGTACAGAGTAGAAATATAGCACCTATTCTTCATTAGACCAAGGATATCCATGTTTGCAGTGATGGAAGAGGTGAAATCAATACAATCGAAATTGAGCATCCAATCATTGAATCATGTCCTGCACCTCCAATGTAGGTCACCCTGCCAATAAATTTACATGCAAACCACTAATATTACTATCTAATGATAGTACAAAAATAGTAGCAATAATAGCAAACCATGTACCTTGGTAATGAACAACTCATAGTGCCACAATTTGGATATAATTGTTTGGAAGAAAAATGCTCATAATGTTGAACCAATTGGACTTTTTGTGCAGTTCCACTAAAATCGAGCATCCCTATTTGCGCAGATATTGAAAGTGTGATTACTATAAAAGTAGCCTAGTTGAAGCGTAGACTCACAAATATAAGCATTCCAATTTCTTAATTGGAAAAGGTAGCAAGATTGTTTCTAACCACCTGTTTGAAGGAATAAATAAGGCAACAACAGCCGACGTGAGGAAGGCATACATAGTATTTTCTAAAAGATTGAACCATTCCTGACCTTTCCTCCTCTTTTAAGAATTTTTTGCGGAGTTCCACTAAAATAAAATTCCATCACCGCCTTGACAATTCGGTGACACTGTACAAAAAATGACGTACCATCACATCATGATGTCAGGTATGTAATCAACATGCAATAGAGACAAACATGCATACCTCCTCCGATAACATAATGAACAAACATGCAGACCTCCTCCGGTTGCCAAATACATTAGCAACACGACAAGGAGGATACAAGCCAGAACCTATTTGGATGACTGACCATATAGAACGAGCCAATTTGCATTGGAAGAATATAAATGTTTTATTGTCTCATTACGGTGACAAAAGACACACTGCGGACTTCCATGCCAATTCCTCTTAATAAGGTTATCTGTAGTAAGAATGACTCCACGACAAAGATACCATGCAAAGATTTTATTCTTCAGAGGTATCTTCATCTTCCAGATCTCCTTGTTATTATCAACTCACATACAGACTGGATTAACACTCTATACATGGACTCCACTGAGAATCATCCATTCCCATGTAGTTTCCATTGGAATACATCAGTCCCATGTGACAATTGCACCGTGGACAACCGCTGGAGCAGGATGTTCCATGATTGGAGTCTGCGTCCAATTAAATCTCTTCTGAACGTCACATTTGGCGGAAATGATTCCATTACCGTGGCGATAGTATCACCCTTGTGGCACACAATATTGTATAGAGCCGAATATTGTTCCTGGAGTGTGGCATTTCCTAGCCACTTGTCCCCCCAGAATCTAATTTTCGAGCCATCCTTAATCGAGAAGGATCCATGAAGAAGAAATATTTCTTCGTAGTCATTAGACCCACCAAAAAGCGGGAATCCCCAGACTTCCAGTATACTTGGGATACTGCCTTGGAACCCACATATTTCCTCCTTACAAGGGTTTTCCATACACCATTTTCTGTCTATAATTTAAACACCCATTTGCCGAGGAGGGCCCTATTCTTAACCTTAAGGTCATGAATGGCCAACCCGCCTTGGTCTTTGGGAAGGCAAACCACACTCCATTTAGCCAGTCGATATTTTTTCTATCGCTATCTCCTTGCCAAAAGAATCTTGATCAGAAATAATCCAATCTATGTAAAACTCCTTTCGGCAACTGGAAGAAGGAAATCATATATAGTACCATATTACTTAGTACTGAATTTATGAGGACCAATCTTCACCCAGAGACAGCAACTTACCTTTCCAACTACTAAGTCTTTTTTGCAGTCTCTCCTCACGTGCTTCCATTCAACATTTGTGAGTCTCCGGTAATGTATCGGTATCCCCAAATATGTGATCAAAAACTGGTCCAAACCGCACCTGAACAATTCAGAGTACAAGTGGGCCTCATCTTGAACGTCGCCAAAGCAAAACAATTCACTTTCATGAAAACTGATCTTAAGACCCCAAGAGTTGCTCGAATGTTGATAAAATCAGTTTCATATTTATCGCTTTCTCGAGGTCGTGATCCATGAAGAGAATCGTATCGTTGGCATATTGAAGTATAGAGAGACCACCATAAACCAGATGATTTACTACCCCATCAATTTGGCCATCAACTTTGGCATGCTCAATCATGACCACTAGCATATCCGCCACTATATTGAATAGCATGGGTGATAACGAGTCACATTGTCGCAATCCTTTATTCATTTGGAAATAGTATCCAATGTCTCCATTGACCTTAATTGCAACACTACCTCCAGAAATGAAGCTATGAATCATAGCATGCTACTCTGCAGAAAATCCTTTGATTCTGAAGTCTGTTGAAGAAAGGGCCACTTGACTTTGTCATAAGCCTTTTCAAAGTCTATTTTAAGAACTACCCCATTCAACTTTTTCCAGTGTAATTCATGGATTGTTTCATGAAGGATAACAACTCCATCTAGGATGTGTCTGCCTTGCATAAAAGTTGTCTATGAAGGACTAACCACATGTTCAGCAACCAAATTTAGCCTAATAGTCGCAACCTTCATGAATATTTTAAAACTAACATTAAGGAGGCAAATAGGTCTATATTGTTGTATCCTTTCAGCCTCATTATCCTTAGGTAATAAAATAATCTAACTGAATTTTAAGTGAATACTTATTCCCACATGGTGGTCAGTGCAAAAAGGCATGTGGCCTACTCAGATCACATATCCAAACTGTTAGTGCATTGGGAGCTCGTCGAGATGCTCAGTGATCCCATCGCCCCGTCTCACTGACTTACGACAAGGGTCAGGCCCATCCCTCTCTAGGGCGGTCTGCTTGCCCGATCATTCCATGTCATTATCTCACGGGTACCCTCATGGTCAACCCGACTTCGGTAATTCTCGCGGGTACCCCTTGGGTCGACCCCACTTCAACAAAGGACCGAGGTGAAGGTCAAGGTATCCGTGTGTCCATAACATCAAGGGGAATATGAGGAATCACCCTCGATGGATTCCTACTCGATGTAATCGTCAAGGTGACCTTGGAGGAATCACCCTCAAGGGTTCACACTTGAGGTCATCATCGGGAGTGGTGAATGAGGAATCACCCTCAGTAATCCACGACCGACTAGCTACACTACAGATATATCATCAGTAGTGAGATACAAGGTATCACCCTCGGCACTCGATAGTAGCTCTGCAAAGTCATACAACTAAGGGGAGGTGCCGGTGATGTGTCGGTCTCTCCACGTCGATCATGTTGATCGAGTCACCAGTAACAAAGCGGGGAAACAAGGACAACGGTGAGGGGTTACTGATGGATCACTAACCAACCTACACCAAGCACATAGGATATCAGATAAAGTAACACCAACATGTTACAAAAGCAGGCTATTCATCAGAATAGGAACTATCAAACAACAGTAGCAAAATCTAATGCAACCATGAGAGAGAAGGAATAGGCGATATAGGAATGATCAAGGGGGTTTGCTTGCTTGGAAGCTCCTCTTAAAGGGGATGGTCGCTAGGAGCGTAGTCGTACTCGGGAGCAGCGTCGGTCTCAGGGTCTACCGGAGAGAAGAGGGGGAAGAAACAGTAAATATAAAGCAAGCAAATGCATCACGATGCATGACATGGCGATATGTTGTGCTAGGGGTGACCTAATGCAGTGTTAAGTATTACACACAGAGCAGGGGAATATCTGGGGATGTTTTCTCGGCTTTAGGCAGTTATCGGACAAACAAACCAGAGAGGAAGGTTCCATGTTTGCCGTGTTAAAGACACGTGACAAGTATGTGGATGGCATAAACATATTCATCTTACTTTTCTGATCATTTTTCATATATAAATTATTTTCATCTGAGCTACGATTTATTTTGTATTAAATTTCATAGTTTTATTAATATTCTGGAATTTCTAGAATTAATATTAATTCGAAAACAGAGGACAAAAATGCTAAGTACACCCAAAACTGTACCCAGACAGAAGCCACAGGTCCTGACGATGGACGAAGTTGACTGGGTCAACTGGCCAATCAGCAAAGGCTGACTAGTGGGGCTCTTGCTGAGTCAGTAGGCTGACCGGGCCAACCTTATCTGTTTAAACAGTGTCAGGGCCCCACATGTCATACATAGGGAGTTAACTAGTGTTTAAAATAACTAAAAAGGGGTTAATTAGCAGCTGGACCCCAACTGTCAGTGACATAATTAATTAACAGATTAATTTTACTTAGCAAAATAGTTAATTAGCATGTCGGGCCTACATGTCAGTCATAGGGGTTGCCCAGTCAGCATGTTGACTAGGTCAACATGGTCAACGGAGCCCACAGAGCGCACTAGCAGTGACCTAGGGTCGGCCCTGGAGGTGCCACATCGGTGGCGGCGCCGGAGTTGGCACCGGCGACCATTCCAATGGCGGAGTGGCTTGGGTGGTCATCAGAATCCGCCCACATGCGACCATTTGGAGTGTGCGAGGGCGCGTTCGATTGAGCAGAGCAAGCTGGGTCTAATGGTGCTACGGATGGGGGTCGGGGGGGCCTAAATCGACGGCGGTGTCGACTGCGGCGGACGCCGGAGCTTAGGCCACGATGGATCCGAGCAAAGAGGGCACAAGGAGGCGGGTGTGTGCTTGCTAGGCTCCTGGAAGCACCAGGAGCACGATGTCGTGCCCGGATGAGAGCCAAGATGGTTGTGTCCACGATAGCGAGGCGAGGTAATGGCAGCAAGCTCGGGCATAGTGGCTACAGGCGTGGATTTGGGCGAGGAAGAGAGGGAGCTGGATGGGGAGCTCACCGAGAGGCACATGGTGGCCGGCAAGAGGCTTAGGAGCGCAGGGACGAGGCGGATCAATGACAATGGAGCTCGTCGGAGCCGAGGAAGAAAAATAAGTTGGGTGGAATTTTGATGGCTTCTTGCTCGGGCTCGTCAGCGTAGTCTACATAGATGAGGCCGGCGCATCTTCCTGACACGCTGGTGCGGCCCGAGGAGGTCAGTGGCTATGGCAGCGACGGCCCATGGCGACGACGGTGTTCAGGAACGGGCGGAGGAGGCGAGCGGAGAGCGATGGGAGAGTGAGGGAGACTGAGGGGATATAGACGGGCAGGCGTCCCCGAGGTGCGGCGGTGGTGCCCTTATCCTCTCCGACGACGCTGTAGCGGTGGGGCCGGCAAGGTGGTCCGGCGGGGATGGGCCCGCGGTCGCCCTCTTGTAGCTGGAGGTCGAAGGCGACCACGGGGGTGGGCTGGGCCGGCTGGACCGTGTAACACCCTGGTAGTTCAGCTAAAGTAATCATATACTAATGGTTTCATGTCATCAAGTTTAACTAAGCCAAATTGCCAACTAAAAAATCAAAGCCAATTTCAAATTAAAATAAAGTCAAATTATTATTCTTCAAAAGGTAAAACAAAAATGTTCGCTAGGTTGCAAAAATTCACTAACTAATTGTCATAAATAAACCAACATTAATCAAATTATTAAAATGCCCTTAAACGATTTTAAATTGTACCAAACAACCCCAAAATAAATCTTTTCTATTTAAACCAAATTCAAATGAATTCAAATAATCCTCAAACTTTTGTGGCAGTGCTAAATAATGTATAGTTTTTATATGTCAAAGCTCCACTTTTTATAAAAGTCATTTGGTTCAAAAATTAAATGCAAAATAGTAGTTAAATAGAGAAACAAAAATGAAAACAGGAAAAAAGAAATAAAAAAGAGAAGGCTGCACTATGCACTGTAGCCCACTGCTACAGTACACAAACGAGCTGAAAGTGCAACTAATCCCTGGGTCATTTTGGTAATTCATAACAACATATAGCTCATTGAACTAATATCCTTCCAAGATGATATTTCAGAAAGTTCAATGATTGGCATGGCATGGACTATTGATGTGGAACTCTCAAAATGCTAAGGACAAATATTGGCAAAATATCAAGACTCTTCATTTCTATTTTAGTGATCCAAGATCACATTGAGTCCATAGGAATGCCAATACTATTAAAAGGGGATGAGCTATTGCTTAATGGTCCACTTGCACAAAATTCTTAGTGATATGCTCCAAAACCCTCAACCATTTTCTCATATCCAAATACGTCCTAAACCTGAAGTCAAACTCGGCCCCACCGATTTGATTCATCTGGCGCCACCGAGTTCACTTGACATAGCAATAGCCAGAAACCCTAATCAGTTCGGTCTCACCGATAGGGATCTCGGTCTCACCGAGATGGGACTGCAAACTCTTTGTTTCCCTTCATAACATTTTGGTCTCACTGAAATGAGTGATCGGTCCCACCAAGTTCGCAGTGCAAACTCTATATTTCTCTTTCGTAACATTTCGGTCTCACTGAAAGGGGCGACCGGTCCACCGAGTTTTCCTGACCAACTCTCTGTTAGCATATTACTGAAATCAGTCTCACCGAGTTGAAGTAATTGGTCAAACCGAGATTAAGTTTTGCCCTAACCCTAGCTCACCGGTCCCACCAAGTTGATCATGTCGGTCCCACCGAAAATCCTAGCGTTCAAATTTTGGACTGGATTGATCTCACCGAGTTCACCTATTTGATCTGACCGAGTTGGCTCTTTTGTGTGTAACGGTTAGATTTTGTGTGGAGGCTATATATACCCCTCCACCCTCCTCTCCATCAGAGAGAGAGCCATCAGAACATGCCTACACTTCCAACATTCATTTGAGATAACCACCTACTCATGTGTTGAGACCAAGACATTCCAATCCAACCACAAGAATCTTGATCTCTAGCCTTCCCCAAATTGCTTTCCACTCAAATCATCTTTCCACCATAGCCAAATCTGTGAGATAGAGTTGAGTGTCGGGGAGACTATCATTTGAAGTACAAGAGCAAGGAGTTCATCATCAACACACCATCTATTACCTTTTGGAGAGTGGTGTCTCCTAGATTGGTTAGGTGTCACTTGGGAGCCTCTATCAAGATTGTGGAGTTGAACCAACGAGTTTGTAAGGGCAAGGAGATTGCCTACTTCGTGAAGATCTACACAAGTGAGGCAAGTCCTTCGTGGGCGATGGCCATGGTGGGATAGACAAGGTTGCTTCTTCGTGGGTGGAGCCCTCCGTGGACTCGCCTAACTGTTACCCTTCGTGGGTTGAAGTCTCATCAACGTGGATGTATGATAGCACCACCTATCGGAACCACGCCAAAAATCTCCGTGTCTACATTGCGTTTTCCACTCCAAACCCCTCCCTTTACCTTCATATGCAATGATTTACTTTCCGCCGCTAGACCCTTAGAATTGCATGTGTAGGTTGTTTGCTTGACTTGTGCTAAGTTGTTAAAATCTGCCAAGACTTAAAATTGGGAAAAGGCTCAATTTTTATTTGGTCAAGTAGTCTAATCACCCCCCCCTCTAGACCTACTTTAGACCCTACAAGTGGTATCAAAGCTTTGGTCTCCATTTGCCTTGATTCCCATAGCTTTGGTGATCATAGCCATGGTTTCACAACATAGGAGAGTATGGCATCTAGTGAGGGAAATTACCACCGTAGAGGTCCTTACTTTGATGGTACTAATTTTGCTAGTTGGAAACATAAAATGAAAACGCATACTCTTGGACCTAACCCCACCGTTTGGGCTATTTGTGCATATTCTTTGATGGAAGAGAACCGAATCATGAAGCATCCGCGGAAGAATTGAAGATGTTGCAATACAACGCTTAAGCTTGTGATATCCTCTTCAACGGATTATACCCTGAAGAATTCAACAAAATCCGCCATCTTGAGAATGCAAAGGAAATTTGGGATACTTTTATTGATATGCACGAAGGTACCGAGTCTGTCAAGGAATCCAAATTAGATGTGCTTCAGAGTCAACTTGACAAGGTAAAAATGAAGGATGGTGAAGGTGTCGCTGAAATGTACTCTAGCCTTCACTAATGAGATTGTCGGCTTAGGAAGTGAACAGATGACCGACAGTTCATCATCCAGAAGATCCTAAGAGCCTTGGATGGAAAATATGATACTGTGTGCACATTGATCCAAATGATGCCCAATTATAAAGTTCTCAAGCCAACGGAAGTCATTGATAGAATTGTTGCTCATGAGATGTCACTCAAGGATAAAGAAGAGCTTCACAATAAGTCTAGTGGTGCTTACAAAGCCTCATGTGATGCTCCTACATCATCAAGTGAGAAACAAGTCTTCAATGAAGAATTGAGCCTAATGGTGAAGAACTTCAACAAGTTCTACAAGAGTCGAAGGAAAGAGAGAAGTCACAAGTCAAGGTCCTACAATGACAAAAGATCTTCTAGTCGTGATCGCAATTGCTACAATGGTGGAAGACCCGGGCACTACTCAAGTGAGTGTACGGCTCCCTACAAAAGAAGAGAAGACTCGCCTAAAAGGAGAAGCAAAAGAGAATAATCACCACCAAGAGAAAGAAGGAGTAGAGATGATCGTTATGAACGAAGATCCGCTCACAAAAGCAAGGATTCGTAAAGGAAGGACAAGTCATCAAAGAGCTACACAAAACAAAGACATCAAGCTCATGTTGGTGAATGGTTATCCGGTTCCGACTCCGACAACCACTCCGAGAGAAGCTATCACTCCGACTCGGAATATACTCAAGATGAAGGTGTTGCCGGTCTCACACTTGTGTCATCCAACTCCTACGACATATTTGATTCACCAAATGAAGGGATTGGAAGATGCTTCATGGCTAATGGCCCAAATTATCACACCCCGAGTATGTTGATTTCAATAGTGATGAAGATGATTTGCTAGGTGATGATGATTTACTTGTTGACAACTCTAGTGATGAAAACTATGATGAAATTGCTATTAATTATGTTAATCAAGATAAAACGAATGATGATGATAAGAAGGAGATTGAGCATCTAACTAAAGAACTAAACACTCTTAAGTTAGCTCATGAAACTATCTTAGAGGATCATCGAGAGCTTTTAAAGACTCATGAGAAGCTACGCTTTGAAAAGCTCAATCTTGAGCAAGAGCATGGGTTCTTAAAAGCAATCAATGATGATCTTCGTAAGAAAAGTTCTTCTTATATTGCCAAGCATTTACTCTTGTCTACTTACATGCCACAAGTAAAAGCTAGCAACAAGAGTAAGAAAGACTATTCTTCTAGTAGTAACAATAATCATGTTAAATCCAATATTGTTGCTTCTAGTAGTTCTCTTGATTCCACTAATGATTCTCTTTGCCAAGTTACACTTGAGCAAGAAAATATCTTATTGAAGGGAATTATAGAGAAAGGTGTTTACAAAAGCCTTGCCGGGAGTAAGCAATTTGAGGAAATTTTATGCAAGGAAGGAAGGCACCGGAAGAATCAAGGTGTTGGTTTTTAACACAAGTTCAATGCCAATGGAGTTGAGTGGGAAGAAGATCAATACCCCAAGACGAAGTATGTTCCTCAACAAGAGAAGTATGATCCCACTTCTTTCAAAGGAACACAAGCTCAAGATGATCTTCCACCACACGACCATAAGCTAAAAGGCAAGGACAAGATTCAAGAGGAGATTGATGCATTTGAAGAAGCTCCAAAGGCCTTGGTCAAGTGGGTTACCAAGACTACATCAAGTTCTACTTCATCAAGTACGAGTACAACTCCAAGGATTCTCATCAAGATGATGTGGATCCCAAAGAAGAAGAACTAGAGAGTTCTTGAGGGTGACTCCGCCAACAAACTTCACTCATACTCATTTTGGCAAGGACAAGTGCAATCAACTTCCATATCTTGCACTAGTTCAAGGAGTCACAAACCCTATTGTTGGTAAGACAAGGGACAAGATAACATAATGCCTTCATGGACAACATCATGTGTGAATTTCACTCTATGTCTATGGATATCTGTAAGTGCATCTAGTGCCCCTTAGTGATTTTGGTGTATTGAAGACTTATAGGTTAAGGGACTAATATGTTTGTGAGTGTACACAGGCTCTATAAGTCGATGAGGAGTTTGATATTTACAATGAATGTCGACCCCTAAAAATGAATGTCTTTAGCCGAAGACTTTGGTTCTCCCGAAGACTTTGAAAGTGAAGAAATTGGTGTGACCTTGAAGATTTGGATATTCATGCGAGGATTATGATGCGTGAAGACTTTTGTTTTCGTAGTTTCATTTTCTCTTTCTTGAGTCATAGGAAACACCGAACTGTTAAAGGGGGTTGAGGTAATACTAAGGAAACTGATTTCCAAGTGATGCTCATCTCAAAATCCTACACCTACCCAATCCTTTCGAGTGAAGCCATTAGAAATCTCATATAAGTTCAGTCAATTTCTGCAGTGATAGAGACAAAGATCTTATGGTCTCTAAGGAATTTGTTCTGACTGAGGAGTTAGGAATTCGCCAGGGTGGATTGCCTACACAGTGAGGAACATGATAGCCCCGAGGAATTCGAACCTCCAATCCGAGCGTTGATGTGCTACACGCCAGTTGTCCAAAATGTCCTACCACCTAACGGTCATATCATTGAAGGGCATTTATGTCTTATCATGTCTGGCTGCTCCCTAGGCTATAAATAGCCGCCCCGTACAACCACTAGCTGGTTAGCTGCTCCAAGAGAAACTGACATTTGTCAATTGAGAGCATCCCATCCTCCGAGGACTTTGAGCGAAAATCACCAAGTGAGGAAAACTCAAACCCCAAACCCAAACACCTACAAACCCAAAGTGATTGAGCATCAGTGAAGAGATTGTTCCTGTGTGGAACCAATGCTTGTTACCTTTGAGGACTGTGTATCCTCCAGACGGTTAGGCGTCATGGTCTGAGCATCCAAGAGGAATTGTGGATCGCCGAGTGACCAAGTGTGTGAAGGTTTGGAAGTCACCTGTGAAGACTTTCCACGAGTGTTGGGCGAGGTATGTGTGATCTTAGCTCAAGGAGAATACGGTGAGGACTGTGTGCCCGGGACTGTGTGTTCTCGAGTTTAAATACTCAGCCGCTCCAACCAAACGTACAACTTTCACAACAGTTGGAACTGGTCTACCAAATCATTGTCTTCACCAAGCCTACTGGTTATATTTCCTCAACCCTTTCATTTCCTCATTCATATGTTGATGAACCTGATCATTACTGTTTGAATACTTTGACTGAAGACTTTCTCTATTTCCTCAATCCTATTTCTTCAGTCTCATTGTCTTCAGCCTGCTCATCCTGTGTTTATGCTTCTTGTACTCTGTGTTTGTCTTTCATTTCATCATGATAACTATGTTATTGCTCTGTTATGCTTACACCTGAGTACTTATTCCACTGCTAAGTGTTCGTGACTAAGGAATTTCCTCACCCTGAAATTCCTTAGTGACGAATTTGTAAAATTCGCCTATTCACTCCCCTCTAGTCAACTTAACGCACTTTCAATTGGTAGCAGAGCAAGGTACTCCCTTGTTTTGTGTGATTTTGGTTTAACCACCTTGAGTTCTAGTTATGTCGACTACAGGAATGAAGAAAGTGACTTGCCCCATCTTTGACGGTCATGAGTATCCCAAGTGGAAGGCCATGTGAAGAAGCGACTCATGGCAATGAACAGCAAATTGTGGACCGTCACTGAGATTGGTCTTACCGATCTTTGCAAGATGGTGGAGGCTGATGATATTCGCAAGTACACTCTACTCAACCTCACGTCAAAGGATGTCATCTGCTCTTGTTTGTCCCAAAATCAGTTCAGGAACATCATGCATCTCAACCATGTGAAGCTTATCTAAGACCGACTCTCTGAGGTCTATGAAGGCCATCGAACTCGTCATGATCCTCGGTTTGAGGATTTCAAGGAATCTCTCGAGGAGATGAATTTTGCCCCAGAATCATCATCCACTCCACCATGGCTTATGGCAAAGGGTGCCAAGGTAACTGAATGCTACCTTTCTGAATCTAGTGATGATGAATCGGGTGATGAATTTGTACCCAGCTACGTTAAACTTGCTTCCCTTTCCACTAAACAAGAAAGAGTTCTTGAAAAAGTTCAGAACATGCTTGATGAAAGCGATGATATGTTGGGTGAGGAATTGAATCAAATTAAGGCTTTGACTGATAGTCTTCAAAAACTTCAGTCTAAGTTTGACAACCTTCAAAATCATCATAACACTCTCTTAACTGATCATGAGAAGCTTTCTTATGAATTTCTACGGAGAAAGCAATATCTTGAGAAGTTAAAAGTGAGTTATGAAGATCTTCAGAAGTAAAACGATTCATTGCTTGCTCAACAGATCAGTTCCGCTCAGGAAGAATTTATTCCACCATGTCTGAAATGCATTGAGCATGAATCTGCTAATTCTTTACCTGAATGTTCAAATGCTTCTATTGCTGCAAACTCTTCAACTGTCTCTGTGGTCACAAATTACTCATATGAGGATACCACAAGTATCACTGACGATAATGCAGGGCCAAAGGAATTGTATGTGATAGGCATCTACAAAAGCCTCAAAGGGCATCAGACTCTTTGTGATGTGCTTAAAAAGCAGATCTTGAATAGGAACCCTAGGAAAGAGGGTATTGCCTTTGAGAGGAAACTCAATGTTGATGGGACCTACTGGAAACCTGAATAGTATTCCCAAAACCTCATGGGTTGCTGCGAAAGGACCTTCTATAGATCCATGCACTTTATCTGGCTTTACTTGTGATTCTTCATATTCCTCTGATGAGCCATTTGACTCCAACTATAAATTGTTCAAGAATCAGAATGGTGAAGTATTTGCTCGATATGTTGGAACTAACTGCAGGAGTGGTCCCCCTATGAAGAAAATCTGGGTTCCCAAAAGGTGCCTTGAAAATCTTCAGGTGAACGTCATCATGACACCACCTATGAAGAGAAGGAACCCCAGATCAAATTCTTCATATGGACCAAATTCTTCATCTGGATCAAAATCCTCAGATGAACATCATCGTGCTAACACTTCTGTTTCGCAGGGAAAGTTTAAAGGCTATGAATATGTGCATTATTCTTCAAATCATTATGTTCATAAGTCCTCAAAGAATTTCTCTACTTATTCATATGCTTATCCTAACCACTCTTGTATGAACCGAAGTGCACTGGCTTCAATGCCATCTTTTTATTATGGAGCTCGCAGAATGATGAACTCTTTGCCACCCCTCCAGATGTGGGTGTTGAAGAAAAATAACTAATCTCTTATGCAGGGTCAGGTCTCCAGACGAACTTAATCGTCTGAAGAATTTTCTCTCGTCCTCGTATTGTTATATATGTTACTGTTGATGAAATTGATATCATATTCTTCACTTATGAAGTATATGGGTTCGTAAGTTGCACTAATTCATCTGCAGGATGAACAACCTAAAGCTACTGAGTGGGTCCTCGATAGTGGGTGTACAAACCACATGACCGGTGATAGGAACTTGTTGATGGACACCGATTTGTAACCATCTCATCTGAAGCATATCACCTACGCTGACAAAGGCAAAAGCAAGGTATTGGGTCTAGGTAAGGTTGTGATCTCAAAGGATAGACACATGGACAAAGTCATGCTTGTCGAGTCCTTAGGATTCAACCTCATGTCTGTCTCAATGCTTTGTGATCTTGTTATGGTTGTCGTCTTTGGCAAATATCATTGTATTGTGCTAATGGAATCTAACAATTCCAAAGTCTTCGAAGGATTTAGGAAAGGAGACTTGTACTTGCAAAAGCTTCAGAATGCTGGCTATGGCATCGATGACTTAGTCAAGCTGGGATGAGGAACTTGCATACACTCGCGACATGTCATTGGCATCGAGGGTGTCAAATTCCTAAAAGATCATTTTTGTGGGGATTGTGAGGCTGGAAAGATCACTAGAGCCAAGCATCCCTCGAAGACTATCATGACCACTTCTCGTCCCTTTGAATTACTTCATATGGATCTCTTTGGCCCTACTTATTATGCCACATTCTCTAGTTCTGCATCACTATATGGCTTTGTCATAGTTGATGATTATTCTCATTACACATGGGTGCATACCATCACTTGCAAAAATGAAGTGCAGGAAGTCTTCAGACGATTTTCCTCAAGAGCTTCAACTAACTTCGATGTGAAGATCAAGCATATAAAGAGTGATAATGGGACTGAATTCAAGAACACTGGTCTCAATGAATATCTTGATATACTTGGTATTACTCATGAGTTATCTGCTCCCTATACTCCTCAGCAGAATGGCGTCGTGGAGCGCAAGAACAGAACTCTTGTTGAGATGGCTTGCACCATGCTTGATGAATACAAGACACCACAGCGCTTTTGTCCTGAAGCTATTGATACTGCATGCCACATCATCAACAGGGTATATCTTTGCAAATTCTTCAAAAAGACCTCATATGAACTCCTCACTTACAAGAAACCCAATGTAAGTTATTTCAAAGTCTTCGATGCTAAATGATGGATTAGAGATCCTCACCATCAGTCTAAATTTGCACCTAAATCACATGAGGGTTTTATGCTTGGTTACGGAAAGGACTCGCACACCTACAGAGTCTTCAGCATCAATCATCACAAGATTGTCGAAACTGTAGATGTGTGGTTTGATGAAACAAATGGCTCGCAAAGAGAGCACCTACCTCCTGTGCTAGATGAAATGTCACCTGAGGAATCCATCAAGCTCAAAGCTACTGAGGATATCATCCCTACCAAAGAATCTGCTGAAGAAGTCATTCCGGATCGTGAAGAAAACCACACTGGTGCTGGTGAAGAAAATGGTCCTGAAGAAATTGCTGGGCCTAAGCAAAGTCGTCAACCTTCACATCCTCGCGTTACAAACAAAGTGCAGATCGAGAAAATCATTGACGACATCAATGCACTAGGTCCTCTCACGCACTCAAAAGCTTCACACTTATCTAAATTTTGTGGCATTTTGTGTTTGTCTCTATCAAATAGCCCACTAAAGGTTATGAAGCATTCATGGAATGTGAGTGGATTCAAGCCATGCAAGATGAACTGCATCAATTCGAGTTCAACAATGTGTGGGAGCTTGTCAAGTGACCAGACCCACGCAAGCACAACATCATCGGTACCAAATGGATCTACCACAACAAACAAGATGAAAATGGCCTTGTGGTGAGGAATAAGGCTCGTCTTGTAGCTCAAGGCTACACACAGGTTGAAGGAATTGATTTCGATGAAACTTTTGCACCTGTTGCTAGACTTGAGGCTATTCGCATATTGCTTGCTTACGCTAACCATCATAATATCATCTTACATCAAATGGATGTGAAAAGTGCATTCCTCAATGGTAAGCTTGAGGAAGAAGTATATGTTGCTCAACCACCAGGTTTTGAGGATCCAAAATTTCCAGATCACGTCTACAGACTCAACAAGGCCCTCCATGGCCTCAAGCAAGCACCTGGGCGTGGTATGACACACTGAAGGAATTCCTCATGAAGAAAGGCTTCAAACCCGGTTCACTTGACCCAACTCTTTTCACCAAAGTATATGATGATGAATTATTCGTGTGCCAAATATATGTTGATGATGTTATCTTTGGCTGTACTAACCAACATTACAATGATGAATTTGCCTATATGATGAGTGAAGAATATCAAATGTCTATGATGAGAGAACTGAAATTCTTCTTAGGTCTTAAAATTCATCAACAATACAATGGCATATTCATATCTCAGGAGAATACCTCAAGGATGTGTTGAGGAAATTTGGCATGCAAGACTGCAAAGGCGTCAAAATCCCTATGCCCATGAATGGCCATCTATGCACCGATGAAAATGGTAAAGACTTCGATCAAAAGGTATACCGCTCCATGATTGACTCTTTATTGTACCTATCTGCATCTAGGCCGGATATTATGCTTAGTGTTTGCATGTGTGCCTGATTTCAAGCTACACAGAAGGAATCACACCATAAGGCTGTGAAGCATATTGTTCGATATCTAGCTCACACTCCAACACTTGTACTATGGTATCCCAAGGGCTCTTCCTTTGATCTCATTGGATATTCTGACTCTGACTATGTTGGTGATTGGTTGGACCGCAAGTCAACGTCAGGCACATGTCATTTCCTCGGACGATCCTTGGTACGTTGGTCCTCGAAGAAGCAGAACTGCGTATCACTCTCTATTGCTGAAGCTGAGTACATTGTTGCTGGATCCTGCTGTGCTCAATTGCTATGGATGAAGCAAACCCTCAAGGACTATGGCATCAATATGAAGAATGTGCCACTCTGTTGCAACAATGAGAGTGCTATGAAGATTGCTCACAACCCAGTTCAACACTCGAATACAAAGCACATCCAGATTCATCATCATTTTCTTCGTGACCATGTGTTGAAGGGTGACATCTCTATCGACCACACAAATACTGAAGACCAGCTGGCCGATATCTTTACAAAGCCCTTGGATGAGAAGATATTTAGCAAGTTGCGGTGTGAGCTAAATCTCTTAGAATCTTCAAATGTTCTTTGAAAAGGACACACGTCCTAACACTTATGCAAACTTGATGACTTAGATGTGCAACACATGAAGTAATGTTTTTCCTCAATCAATGAAGACTAACCCTCTAAGTGTGAAGAAATTAATGAAGAATTTGATTCTCAGAACCCTACGACAATTATACGTGGTGTCTGAAATCATCATTCTTATACGGTGGGTTACGCCACCAACCAAAGTTGAAAATCTTCAATTTGAGTTTTTCTTCATTTTTGAAATTCCTCAGTTGTTCAATTTCTTCAACTTTGCATTGTCTTCACTCTTTCCGTCATTATTATTCATTGACTATATATATATATACTTGAGTTTTTATGTCCTCTACAGCATTCACTTATTGCTAATTCTTCAAGTTGCCATTTGTGCTAAGTGAATGTGATCGGACCCTTTCCCCTCTATGCTAAACTCAACCCAGTCTGATCACAAATTCTTCATGTGCGTTCTATTTGAAACCCATTCAAAATCTTCACTGTGTCCTTGTCAGCCGAAGAATTTGCAAACGAAACATTAAAATATTCTTATCTGAATTTTTGGCTTTTGTGGCTCAAACCGTTACACATCCCATGATAAGAGTTATCTATTCACCCATGATCTTACAGGATCTCCACCACACTGCACGTGGGTGACACATGTTGCTAGGATGAGAAGGGTCAGGGGCACGTTCATCCATTTTCCTCGGGTGAGCGGTTTTTCACCTTGGCTATAAATACTCTCACCCTCCTCAGACTGCATTTACCCCGCTCGATCTCACTCCCCTTGCTCGAGCTCTCAAACCCTAGCGCCGCCACTACCTTCATCGTCGCCCATGAGGAAGAGCTTCACTGCCTTGACCTCGTCGCCGTCGTACTCGCGCCGGCCGCGGACATCTTCACTCCGTCACTGTCGTACCTGTCTTCCTCTGCCAAGTTAGGGCGTGGAAGATCTGGACTGACAAACTTCCAAATCTACACTCTCAATTCGTCGTGTTCTTCGTCAAGGGTAATTAAAAGTTACTTTTACTGCCTTTGTTGATTCTGATGATTTCCATAAAATCTTCAAAAGGTGTTTATTCTTCAACTTCCACACTCTAAACACCTCACACAATCATCTGTTCTTGATCTGTTTCTCTAAGTGACATTTTTCCTCAAGATTCCTCAATTGTATGAATTTCACAATCCACACAACTCTGGAACCTAAGTCAAAGAACTCTTAGTGGAATTCTTCAAGACATATCTGGTCAAATTCCTCAAACTTGTTCTGTTTTGCAAAAACTTCTGAGAACGCATATGACCTCTCCAAATTCTTCGCACCTATACTCTGTTCACAGGTAAAGATGTGTGTTGTTGAATCACTAGGTTCTCATCAACTTAACTCATTTGTAGTGTTCCTCGAAGAAAAGCTACATACTTCTTGAGAGAACTCAGTTCAAAATCCTCAGCTGAAGAAAATGGCAAATGGCAAGAAACCTCAGAAGGGATGGAAGAAACTGGAAGTCAATACTGCTTTTGAGATCCCTGATGACATATATGCAGGGTATTGCACTCTAGATGAGGCAACTCATGGTAAGGAAACAAAGAATGAGCGCAAGGTGCGCATTCAAAAAATCAAACGAAGATGGGCACGGGAATGGAGGGAATACATATATGTTACTCCAAAGTACATGAAGCAATTCTCTCTAAACCCTCCTTGCCCAAGACCTCCGTTGGCACCTAGCAAAATTGATGATCCCACTAGCATCAAGCACGGTGAGGACTATGCTAATGAATGGGCCAAGCAGCAAGCCAAGTTGGACAAATAGGCCAAAGAAGCGGTGAGGAAATTCAATGAAGACTCGGCTGCTGCCGCTGCTGAGGCCTCCACAAGCAAGAAGGCTATGCCTAAGAACCCTGCTCGCAAACCACCTTCCTCAGCAATGCCCTCACGGCCAAGTTCATCTAGGCCCTCACGACATATTCCTCAAGTTGCTCCAGTTCCTCAGGTTGCAAAACCCTCAGCTCCTCTGACAAAGTCCTCGGCACCTGTGCATCTTGCCTCTTGCCAAAGGACCACAAGCATCTCAATTACCTTAGGAGCTTCTGCAAGTTCTTCAGCTCCTCCTCTGTCTTCAACAGGCCCTACTTTGCCGAAGACCAAGGCGACTGCTGGACGAGGCACTAGACCAAGTCCTCACAAGAAGCAAGTTGCCTTCCAAGTACTGTGAGATGATGAAGAAGCTGATGATGAGGAATTAGCCGAAATCATCAAAGACAGACAGCAAATGGCCGCTAGAGCCAAGCGCAGTACTGTGCCCCTCCTGTTGGATCTAAAGAAGATCTTGGACTTCATTGACCTTTGGCACAATGACCTAAACACTCCCTTGGCAGAGTTAAACCTCACACCTGGTCAAAGTCACATGTTGACGGCTTTCATCTCTCTAGAGAAATGGAAATATGAGCAAGCCAGGTATGTGAAGAAAGTCCAATACAAGAAACAATGCTTTTTGAAGGACAACGTTCTTACGCTGTCGCCTGAACAACTTATCGCTCTACAATCTGAGATCAAGAAGCTCAGTGATGATTTTGACGCCTACAAGGCAGAATGACTGGGAGCCAAAGTCAGATTCGTCAAAATGGCGAAGGGACTTACTTACAATGTTGTTGATCCAACGCACATTGAAATTCCTCGGGCTGAAGCATCTGCACATCCAACAGAAGAACATGCCAGCACCACTGATGAAACTCAGGCTGCTGATGAAATTGCAAGCACCAGGGCTGATGAAGCAATTCCAGCCACTAAAGAAACTGCCAGGGCAACCTCTAGTGTTGTGCCTGAAGAACAAGTCAGGCCAGCTGAAGCATCTGGCGCTACGCCTGAAGAAGTTGAACAAGTCAGGACAACTGCATCAGTTGTGCCTGAGGAAATTGCACCAATTTCCTCTGCTCCTCCTGCACCAACGCCAACACCAAGTCCAATTCTTCCTTCTGCATTAGAAGTGAAGAAAACCAAGGCTGCGGAGCAAGCTGCACTAAAGAAAAGGAAATCATCTGCTTCCTTGGAATCTTCTGCTCCCAAAAAGGCGAAGATTTTGACCAGCTCACTTGAAAATCCAATTGATGTTGTTCCTCTTTCAAGCATGACATCAAAGGAAATCATTCCTTTCTGTGAAGATTATGTGATTCCAAGTGAATCTGATGAAGAAGATCCTTCTGTTGCTTCGACAGAGCAGATGGATGAAGAAATTGAAGTTGACAATGTCACTTCAACTCCTCTAGTATCATCGCCCATGCCTCAGTTCACAGCTGAAGAGGCAAGCGTTGAAGAAATGGAAGAAGAAGAAGAAGATGTGGAAATTGGGAGCACAACGCCCATGATGAATGATGACTTTTGGGAAACTCAGCACCCCAACTCTCGCTTGTTCACGCCACTACAACAGATTCCTCAGTCCCCAGTGCATACTGAAGTTCAAATGGGCTCTGATGAAACTCGCACTACTCCTTCCATTCCTGGGGAAATTCCAGCCACTAGTGATGATGATAAAGTTGCTGAAGAAATGGAGACCCGGGCTGCTACTGAAGCAGAAACTGAAATTCCTCAGCCAGTGGTTCCTGAGACTATGATTCCTAAAGCTGTGCTGCAATTGACTGATACTCCTGAGCCGAAGCCGAAGAATCCATTCTCGAAGACGCCAAAGTTCAAAGCTGATGACTTCTTCCACGAGCATGTGTTCTTCACAGAATACAACCCATATGACTCTGCTCGTCTTAGAAGGAAGCGCTTCTGGACTGCCAGCCAAGCAAACTTCTATTCTTGACTGCTTTTTGATAAGGACAAAGTCTTCGACCATGAGCATATTCCTCATGTGGACATGGAATCGCTGTCATGCTTCACACCAGTCCTCAGCATTCTTAATGATGCTAGACTGCTCAACTTCTGCACCGATATATTTGATTGGAATGAAGAACTAATTCTTCAGTTCTACGCGATGTTGCACATCACCGGAAATATTGAAGATGTAAATTCTTGGGTATTGGACTGGATGACAGAGAACACTCACTCCAAAGCGCCGGCCTCTGAATTGCTTCATGCCCTGCCTGTCAGTCTCCCCTTGAAGGTGCTCTTCTCATATATCATGAACCTGAGCTGTCTGATCACTACATGCAAGTGTTAATGAAGCCGCTAAAGCTCAGTCAAAGCCCCAAGGACCAAATTCCTCGTGAAGGAATTGCTATATGTGCCACAGACTGTCTATCGCATTCTGACCAAGACATTGAGTCCAATCAAAGGCCACAACTCGGATGAAGAAGAAGTCGTTGGCATCATGAAGAATTTTTTATTCAATATCATGCATGGTATCCCAATAAACTACCATGACTTCTTCATGCAGACTATGGCAAATGTTGCACTATCTCCTTTTGAATTGAAGCCTTACGCTCCCTGGATTATGAGATTCCTCAGATCAAGGTCTTCAATCAATTACAAGGCTGACACACTCAACCATGGCAGCTACTTGCCCCCCATTGAAGTCCTCAAGCGGATGTTTTCCTCAGCTGATGAATAGGGAAATGCCACTGCAATTGTTGATGAAGGCATTCGTCCATTGGATGGACAGTTTCGCAAAGCTACCTCATACTCCACCAATGATGACTCTGCCACTCATGACTCTGCCAATGCTTCCAAGCAAAATCCTCAAGGCACAGCTCCAAGGGTGATGACTGATCGTGAGCTTCTCCTCGGTCTTCGTCAGAAGGTCGATCGCAACCATAAATAGGTCAAGCGTCAGTTTGGTTCAATTCTTCACAACATGACTGCTACACATAATTCAATGAAGAAGAACCACTACTACCTCCATGAAGTATTTGATCGCACCTGGGCTGTTCTGACTCATCTCTACGGTGACGACGATCTTGAGCAGATGGGCTTCAAGCAGGACTTTGACCGGTCTAAGCCGCCGGCGAAGAAATTCAAGAAAGTCAAGGTTCCTCCCTTGGTGGTCAGCTCATATTCTTCATCGCGTGAGACTGATGAAAATGAAGACTTGGACGACACTGCGGCAGGCCCTACTCCAACAATCGACCCCAACAACGCTGGCGCTCCTCCATCAACCTCGTGATGATATTCTTCAGGGGCGTTAGTCCTCATTTTTCATCCCTTTTGGTCATGTGATGACAAAGGGGGAGAAATTTGAGTTAGTCGTCAAGCGGGTCTATCTATATGGGCATTTTTTTGTTAAGTTGCAACTCTCGCTCTTTTGAAGTGTTTGTTGATCGAGTTGTAAACTTAAGTCCGATGGTGACCTGATACTTTTGATATGTTTTTATACATGCTATTTCCTCATATATGTTATGCACGCATGCTGAATTACATCAGTCACCATATTTCATCATGCATTTCAAATTCTTCATTTGATATGTTAAATGTCTGTATGAATTACAAGATATAGGGGGAGATCTCCATGATTCTACTCTTCAAATGTGCACTGCTTCAAAAGCAAATTCCTCACTATGCACATCTTCAGGGGGAGTTCTTCTATATCTTGCAATCAAATTCCTCAATATGAGTATTTACACTTCATATGTTTATCCTCGTTGAAAACTTAACCTATATTGTCATCAATCACCAAAAAGGGGGAGATTGTAAGTGCATCTATTGCCCCTTAGTGATTTTGGTGTATTGAAGACTTATAGGTTAAGGGACTAATATGTTTGTGAGTGTACACAGGCTCTATAAGTCGATGAGGAGTTTGATATTTACAATGAATGTCGACCCCTAAAAATGAATGTCTTCAGCCGAAGACTTTGGTTCTCCTGAAGACTTTGAAAGTGAATAAATTGGTGTGACCTTCAAGACTTGGATATTCATGCGAGGATTATGATGCGTGAAGACATTTGTTTTCATAGTTTCATTTTCTCTTTCTTGAGTCATAGGAAACACCATACTGTTAAAGGGGGTCGAGGTAATACTAAGGAAACTGATTTCCAAGTGATGCTCATCTCAAAATCCTACACCTACCCAATCCTTTCGAGTGAAGCCATTGGAAATCTCCTATCAGTTCAGTCAATTTCTTCGGTGACAAAGACTAAGATCTTCTGGTCCCTGAGGAATTTGTTCTGACTGAGGAGTTAGGAATTCGCTAGTGCGGATTGCCTACACAGTGAGGAAAATGATAGCCCTAAGGAATTCGAACCTCAAATCCGACCGTTGTTGTGCTACGCGTCAGCTGTCCAAAAATGTCCTACCACCTAACGGTCATAAAATGAAGGGCATTTATGTTTTATCATGTCGGGCTGCTCCCTAGGCTATATATAGCCGCCCCCTACAACCACTAGCTGGTTGGCTGCTCCGAGAGAAACTGACAGTTGTCAATTGAGAGCATCCCATCCTTCGAGGACTTTGAGCGAAAATCACCAAGTGAGGAAAACCCAAATCCCAAACCCAAACACCTACAAACCCAAAGTGATTGAGCATCAGTGAAGAGATTGTTCTTGTGTGGAACCGACACTTGTTACCTTTGAGGACTGTGTATCCTCCAGACGGTTAGGCGTCATGGTCTGAGCATCCAAGAGGAATTGTGGATCGCCGAGTGGTCAAGTCTATGAAGGTTTGGAAGTCACCTGTGAAGACTTACCACGAGTGTTGGGAGAGGTCTGTGTGATCTTAGCTCAAGTAGAATACGGTGAGGACTGTGTGTCCGGGAATGTGTGTCCTCGAGTTTAAATACTCAGCCGCTCCAACCAAATGTACAACTGTCACACTAGTTGGAACTGGTCTAACAAATCATTGTCTTCGCCAAGCCTATTGGTTCTATTTCCTCAACCCTTTCATTTCCTCATTCATATGTTGATGAACCTGATCATTACTGTTTGAAGACTTTGACTGAACACTTTCTCTATTTCCTCAATCCTATTTCTTCAGTCTCATTGTCTTCAGCCTCCTCATCATGTGTTTATGCTTCCTGTACTCTGTATTTGTCTTTCATTTCATCATGATGACTATGCTATTGCTCTGTTACGCTTACACTTGAGTACTTATTCCGCTGCTAAGTGTTCGTGACTTAGGAATTTCCTCACCTTGAAATTCCTCAATGATGAATTTGTAAAAATCACCTATTCACCCCCCCTCTAGTCGACTTAATGCACTTTCAATATCCTTGTATGTTCCTTGTGGGACTAACCCATGTAGGTATTGAAAGTGCAACTCACTCCAATGGATTGCTCCATACGATCTACATCAACATTGAGCATCTACATCTTCAACACCTACATGAAGTCCACATTGACAAAACCCAAGGTTAGTTCATCCCTCTTAGGGGGGATATCACATCTAGGGGGAGATTTACTCTAAGAATTGAGTTAAAACAACTCTAATGGTGTGAACACAACAATGCTTTATGTAAGAGTGGTAACCCCACTTGTGCTTAAATGATGAGTATGACCTATGATCAAATGTTCTCATTTGACACCTAAGTCAATATACTCATATATAGATGACCTAGTAGTCATTGCCAAATTGCTTGATAGATGCTAGAGTGTTTGTGCATGCTTTGCCACATATTTCATTTGCTATCTTATTGTCTGAGCATGTTGATTGCATATTTTTCTCATTCAAGGACATCCATTTGTTGCTTTGGTTGTTTGGCTTTATCTTTTTGCCAAATGGATGGACAAGAATGCCTAAGAACTCCCTCTAGCTATCTATGCTTTTCTCGCCTCAAACTCTATTCATGCTACATCACAAAGTTTGAACAAGTCGAATTCAGACCCTCCGGGCGTGGAGCACTCTCGGTCACCGAGTCGTCAAGGGCTTAACTTCCAAAACCTCTTAGTGTATTTCGGTCTGATCGATCCATCCCATTCGGTCATACCGACTTCATTAAGTTGATCTAGGTTTTGATCTCGGTGCAACCGATTAGAACCTTTTGGTCTCACCAAGTTGCAGCAACTGCTGGAGATTCCACATCTTGGTGCGACTGAGTTGTTCCACTCGGTCACACTGACAGTGACTGGATATATATACTCGGGCTGAAATTTTGGAAACTTCTCGAAACCCCTTCGCTCGCGCCTATCCAGCTCTGCCGACTCGTGGTCTCTGGATCATCGCCTCATCGCCCGCGACCTCCTGCCGCTGGTGTCCTCCGCCGTCAATGGAAATCTTTGCCGCCGTTGTCGCCGTAGCGGTTTCATCACCAAGCTAGGGTATGAACTCGACCCTTTGTGCTTTCTTCACTCTGATTCTTAGCACAAAGATCAATGCCTATATTCTTGCCACGATTGAAACAACTCTATCCTAGACATGAGTTGTCATTTGATAACGAGATCACGTCATTAGGAGAATGATGTGATGGACAAGACCCATCGTTAGCTTAGCATATGATCGTTCAGTTTATTGCTATTGCTTTCTTAACATCAAATACATATTCCTTCGACCATGAGATCATGCAACTCCTGGACACCAGAGGAATACCTTGTGTGCTATCAAACGTCACAATGTAACAGGGTGATTATAAAGATGCTCTACAGGTATCTCTGAGGGTGTCTGTTGAGTTGGCATGGATCGAGATTGGCATTTGTCACTCCGTGTATCGGAGAGGTATCTCTGGGCCCTCTCGGTAATACATATATTTAGAAGCTTGCAACCAAAGTGACTAAGGAGTTAGTTACAAGATGATGTATTACCGAACGAGTAAAGAGACTTGCTAGTAACAAGATTGAACTAGGTATAGAGATATCGACGATCGATTCTCGGGCAAGTAACATACCGACAGACAAAGGGAATTACGTATGTTGTCATTACGGTTCGACTGATAAAGATCTTCGTAGAATATGTAGGAACCAATATGGGCATCCAGATTTCGCTATTGGTTATTGACCAGAGAGGCGTTTCAGTCATGTCTACATAGTTCTCAAACCCGTAGGGTCCGCATGCTTAACGTTCGTTGACGATATAGTATTGTATGAGTTACGTGGGTAGATGACTGAATGTTGTTAGGAGTCCCGGTTGAGATCACGGACATGACGAGAAGCTCCGAAATGGTCCAGAGGTAAAGATTGATATATAGGATGATAGTATATTGGTCACCGGAAAGGTTTCGGAAGTACCGAGTATTTTATCGGAGTGCTAGAAGGGGTTCCGGGAGGGCATGGGCAAGCGGTGGGCCTTATGGGCGAAAGGGGGGAAGCACACCAGCCCACAAGGGGGCTGGTGCGCCCCTCCACCCCTTGCACATGCACCAAAGAAGGAGGGAGAGGCGCCCAAAGGTAGCCAGCCCCCCTTTCCTCCCCCCCATGCACAAATATGAAAGGGGGGATTCAGCCACGGCAAGCGCCCTAGGGCAGTAGCCGTCCACTAGGGGTGCCCTAGGGGCTGCCTCCTCTCCCTGATCCACCTATATATATGAGAGGAGGGAGAGGGGCAACACACACCACGATTCCCTTGCAGTGTGCGGCGCCCCTCTCCCTCTAGTTCGTCCTCGGTCATATTTTTGTAAGTGCTTGGTGAAGCCCTGCGGAGATAGTTGCATCACCACCATCACCACGCCGTCGTGCTGCCGGAACTCATATACTACTTCGCCCGTCTTGCTGGACCAAGAAGGCGAGGATGTTACCGAGTTGAACGTGTGCTGAACGCGGAGGTGTCGTATGTTCGGTACTTGACCGATTGGATCATGAAGAAGTTCGACTACATCAACCGCGTTACTAAACGCTTCCGCTTACGGTATACGAGGGTGCATAGACACACTCTCCCCTCTTGTTGCTATGCATATCCATGGATAGATCTTGCGTGTGCATAGAATTTTTTATTTTCCATGCAATGTTCCCAACAGGTTACCCTCGTAAATGGTGCACGTATGGTTAGGCCCATTCATGGACCATGATTGGTGTGGCCTATTAAAGGCCCACGTGTAGTGTGGCCCCTAAATGCCCGATGTGTGTCCTGCCCCATTAACGACTCATGTATGGTCTAACCCATTAACGTCCCGCCATTGGCCTGGCCTGCTAACGACCCACCATTGGCATGGCCCGTTAACGGACCATGTAACGGTCCATGCATGGACATTGTCCACCTAAAGCTAAAGAATGTAGTAAATTATATCTCGCAAAATGCAAGTTATTACTGTAGGGCCGCGAGGCAGAAAACGAAAAGTTTCCGACCTACACACCAGCACAGAATCACTATGAAGATGCATACAAGGTTTGATCTGATCATTACCAGCTCAAAGCGCAATGGAAGTAGAGTTGACGAAGATCATTGGGGCAGATCCCCGCAACTAGGATTTTACAACCTCCCAACCGAGAGGATGGACTCCCTCGGACAGTCCCTCGGATGCTCCCTCGGACAGCCCTTCAGGAGGCCCTCGGACAGAAACTCGATCAGTCACTCAGACAGCCCTTGGGTAGGCACTCATACAAAAACTTGATCAGTCACTCGGACAGCCCTCCGGGAGGCACTCGGACAAAAACTCGATCAGTCACTCAGACAACCCTTTAGGAGGCACACAGTCAGATCCTCGGATAGAACCTCAACGTATCTCTCAAACTAAGATCGAAACTATGACCTTATCGGTTTGCACACATTCGGTGTCAACTATCCGGCAGGGCTTCGGTGTCCAGGACTAGGCCCTACCGAAGACTAGACAACCTTTTTGCTACAAAACTATTTCGTGGAGTGGGAGATAAAAAGCCAGATCATTGCATGTCATTTCTATGAGAGAGCTTGTGTGAAATGGATAGATGTCTCCACTTCTATTTATAGTGTGAGGCAAGGGGTATAGGACACTTAAAAATACCAAAATGCCCATAAGTTATGTCTTTCATAAGAGCAAAAAGGGAGGCAAGTGGATTTCCATCTTGGCTGGCCACCTTGTGTGTGGGCCCCCCAAAGGGGTCCCACCACCCCATGTCGTCCCCTTGACTTTTGGGACAAAGCACCAAAAGGCGGCTTTCCAAAAAGCCACCAAAAGGGGGTTGTAACCTAATACTAGTATTAATTACCACTATTCACACCACTATTCATGACAACTTTTCATGAAATATTTTCAACGTTTGTTTAATCCAAAAAAATTATGGAAATTCATATAATAGGATACCTTCCGAACTAGAGAACATTATTAAAGAATATATTAGTTCTCAAAAGATTTTTAATGCTATGGTTGTAGAAAAAATGAGTAAAGTGGATGATATGTCTAGAAACATGGATATGTTGTGCATGATGTGGATATTATTAAAATTAAAATTTTGACACCTAATAAGTATGAAATGCCTGAATCTTTGAAATCTATCCAAGTCTCCATTGATTACAATAGGAAAATGATTGATATGCTTAGAGCTAGAAGATAATGAGAGGAAAATGATGTTGAATTGTGTTTCCTTGCTAGTAATGATGAATATGTTAAAACTATTGGTGTATCCACTATTGAATCCTTGTTTAGAAATATGAAAGGTGATCATTATGGGACTAAATAAGAGTCAACTTTAAGTAGAAGGCATCCCAATTGTTTGGAGGGTGATGATCATAATGTTGTTAATGATAAAAGTGGGTTTGAAGAGGTTAAAATCAGATAGTGACGTCCCACTACTTTGGATTATAAGGACTTTAATTTTGATAGTTGCTCTTTAATTGAATGTATTTCCTTGTTTCAATCCATGATCAATTCATCTATTGTCTGTGAACAAAGCAAAGATTTTACTAAACATATTGTAGAAGCTCTTATCAAAGCTCATGAAGAGAAACTTGAATCGGAAGTTTCTATACGAAGAAAATTGCATGATGAATGGGAACCCACAATTAAAGTTAAAATCAAAGGTTATGAGTGCAATGCTTTGTATGATCTAGGATCTAGTGTTTCAACTATGCCAAAAGCTTTATATGATGTCCTAGGTTTCACCAATATGAGTGAATGTTCTTTAAACCTGCACTTAGCGGATTCTACAATTAAAAAGCCTATGGGTAGAGTGAATGATGTTCTTATACTTTCTATTAGAAATTATGTGCTGGTGGACTTTATTGTGCTTGATATTGAATGTAATCCGTCTTGTCCCATTATACTTGGTACACCATTTTTAAGAACTATAGGTGCGATAATTGACATGAAGGAAGGTAATATAAGGTTCCAATTTCCTCTAAATAAAGGTATGGAACATTTCCTTTGAAATAATGTTAAACCTCCTTATGAATCTATAATGAGAGCCACCTATGGCATTGTTTTGAAAGATGACAATACTTAATACTATGCATTATGCCTAGCCAGGGGCTTTAAACAATAGCGCTTGTTGGGAGGCAACCCAATAGTTATCCTTTATTTTTATTATGTTTTTGTGTGTCAACATGATTATTGATACTGTAGTAATTGTGTTTGTATCTTTTCTTTTAATTTTTGTGCCAAGTAAAGCCTTTGGGATAGTTTGGATGCTTGTTGATTTGATTCTATGCATAAACAGAAAGTTTTGTGACCAGTATTTGAATTTTCATTCCATAACTGGAACATGATCAATTGCTAATTTTTTTACACAGTATTGGGTTAACAACTTTCTACCTTCTCTTAATTTTTCAGAGTTTTTTGTTAGGACTAAAAATTGCATTATTACGTATTGTTCTATTTTAGACAGATTATGTTTTTATTGCATAGTGTGCTTATTTAAAAGTTTCTACGGATTGTATCAGGGATATAAGTCATGGAGATGATAGAATACATTAGGTATTATGGGGACAATTACTAATCTTGCTTTGATAGTACCCAAGTGAATGATTTATTTTATTGTACTAATGCATCTCACGAAGTTTTGTTAAGTTTTGTGTGCTCCAGGATTTTAGAGTTTTGGGTGAGATGATGATAGAAGAGAGAACAAGAGCGGCAAGAGATCAAGATTGGGGATGCCCAAGGCACCCCATGGCAATATTCAAAGAAGATCCAAGCTTCTAAGCTTGGGGATGCCCCGAAAGGCATCCCCTCTTTCGTCTTCAATATATCGGTAATATCACTTGGAGCTATATTTTTAGTCGTCACATGATATGTGTTTTGCTTGGAGCATCGTGTTTTTTTGTTTTATTTGTTTACTTCTATCCACAATCATTGTTCCCTCATTACACCAATTAATAGAGACACACATTTATCACAATTTATAGAATCCTCATCGATCTTCACTTATACCTTTTGAGTTGAGGCAATTGCTCATGTTCTTCACTTATATCTTTTTAGCATGGCAACATACATATTTTATAGAAATTATTCCCACTATCTTGCTTCACTTATATCCTTTTGAGAATTAAATAGGAAGTGGTAATTTACATGATTTATATGTTTAGTCCAAGAATAATGGTATACAAAGGTGGTATAATAAAACTTGCATGAAGATCACTGAATATGTTATGTTTGATTTCTTGCAATAGTTTGCGATGTTGAGATGGTAATATGTCAGTGGATTAGTGAATAATCTTGGACTAGTAAATAATATTGGTGTTAAGCTTTGTTATTTCCTATTCATGAAAGTGTCGTTTTTGACATAAAGGAAGTTGGAGCATGATTCATCGTTTATTCATACCTTTGTGTTGTCCGGATCGGGGGCAGGCGATGGTTAAATCCTCCCAACCTCATCTCCAGGGGCATGCGAGTCGTGCTTTGCATCGAGAGCTAATATACTTTTGCAATTAGTATTTGAGTTCTTTATGCCTAATGTGAGTTTTTTGACTATAAGCACCTCCACATATCCATATCTGCTAGCTCTTTGGTACCATGCATTGCCCACTATCACCTCGAGACTTGGTGCAAACTTCGCCGATGCATCCAAACCCCGTGATAGGATACACTCTATCATACACAAACCTTATATACTTCCTAAAAACAGCCACCATAGCTACCTATTATGGCATTTCCATAACCATTCTCAGATTTTTTGTCATTCAACTTCCACCACCACTATTCACATGACTTGAGCATTCATTATCATATTGCTTTGCATGATCATATAGAGCTAACATGATATTTTGTGGCAAGCCATTGTTCATCATTATTTTACATGTTACGCTAGATCATTGCACATCCTGGTACACTGCCAGATGCATTCATATGTAGTCATGTTTTCCAGTTTATCGAGTTGTAAGTAAATTAAAGTGTGATGATCATCATTATTAGAGCATTGTCCCAGTGAGAAAAAAAATGGTGGAGACTTATGAGTCCTTGGAAAAATGGGGATGAGGTCCATGAGACTTTTCTAACATAATGAAAAGAAAAGAAGAGAGAGAGAGAGATAGAGAGAGAGAGAGAGGGAGGGAGAGAAAGAGAGATAGAGAGAATAGAGATAAAGGAGAGAAGGGGCAATGCTACTATCCTTTTACCACACTTGTGCTTCAAAGTAGCACCATGAAGTTCACATGCAGAGTCTCCATGATTTTCCACTTTCATATACTAGTAGGATTTTCACATTATAAACTTGGCTTGTATATTCTGATGACGAGCTTCCTCAAATGCTTGAGTCATGGGCAAGCAAGTTGGACGCAGATCCACTTAGTTTCATATAGAGAGTGCTACTTCTTGAGCTTGTGTTGGTTTTTCCCTTGAAGAGGAAAGGTGATGCAGCAAAGTAGAGATAAGTATTTCCCTCAGTTAGAGAACCAAGGTATCAATCCAGTAGGAGACAACGCACAAATCACCAATACCTGCACAAACAATCAAACAACTTGCACCCAACGCGATAAAGGGGTTGTCAATCCCTTCACGGTCACTTGCAAAAGTGAGGTCTGATAGAGATAGATGAAACTAAAAAAAGATAAAGTAAATATTTTTGGGTTTTTGGTTTATAGATCGGAAAGTAAAAGATTGCAAAATAGTAGATCGGAAACTAATATGATGGAAAATAGACCCAGGGGCCATTGGTTTCACTAGAGGCTTCTCTCTTGATAGCAAATAATACGGTGGGTGAACAAATTACTGTCGAGCAATAGATAGAAAAGCGCAAAGTTATGACGATATCTAAGGCAATGATTATGAAATATAGGCATCACGTCCGTGTCAGGTAGACTGAAATGATTCTGCATCTACTACTATTACTCCACACATCGACCAACTCCTGCCTGCATCTAGAGTATTAAGTTCATGAAGAATAGAGTAACACATTAAGTAAGATGACATGATGTAGCGGAATTAACTCAAGCAATATGATGAAAACCCCATCTTTTTAGCGTCGATGGTAACAATACAATACGTGCCTCACTACCCCTACTTTTTTACCGGGTGAGGACACCGCAAGATTGAACCCAAAGCTAAGCACCTCTCCCATTGCAAGAAAAAACAATCTAGTTGGCCAAATAAAAACGATAATTCGAAGAGAAATACAAAGATATCAAATCATGCATAAAGGAATTCAGAGAACATTAAATTAATATTCATAGATAAGCTGATCATAAATCCATAATTCATCGGATCTCGACAAACACACCGCAAAAGAAGATTACATCGGATAGATCTCCAACAACATCGAGGAGAACATGGTATTGAGAATCAAAGAGAGAGAAGAAGCCATCTAGCTACTAGCTGTGGACCCGTAGGTATGTGGTAAACTACTCATGCTTCATCAGAAGGGCAATAGGGTTGATGTAGAAGCCCTCCGTGATCGAACCCCCCTTCGGCAGGATGCCAGAAAAGGCCCCTAGATGGGATCTCATGGGAACAAAAGGTTGCGGCGGTGGAAATGTCTTTTCATGGATGCTTCTGGTGGTTCGGGAATATTTGTGAATATATAGGAGAAGGATCTAGGCTAGGGGGTCACCGAGGGGCCCACAAGGCAGGGAGGCGCGCCGTACCCCACTGGGTGTGCTTCCACCCTTGTGGCCGCCTCGTGGCTCTTCTGACTTGCACTCCAAGTCTCTTAGGTGTCTTCTGGTCCAAGAAAAATCATCGCGAAGGTTTTATTCCGTTTGGACTCCGTTTGGCATTCCTTTTCTGCGAAGCTCAAAAACAAGGAAAAACAAAAACTGGCACTGGGCTCTAGGTTAATAGGTTAGTCCCCAAAATAATATAAAATAGCATATTAATGCATATAAAACATCCAAAACAGATAATATAATAGCATGGAACAATCAAAAATTATAGATACATTGGAGACGTATTGGAGAGCTTCCACACACTTATAGCTTTGGTGCATCTGCATGGCAATCCCTACTCCTTGCATTAACATCAATTGTAAGGATTGTCCATTGCCTAACAATCTACCTAGTTGATGTGAGACTATCTTATACCCTTTTTTTGTTCCTTACAAACCCCAATTATCATTATCTTTGCCATCCAAAGTGCTAAGCCATGGCTCACCCTCAAGTATTGCGTGAGAGCTGAAAAAGCTGAAGCGAGAAAAGGTATTGATTCAATTTCTTGGTTTGGCATCAGGGTGTTCATGACAGATATCTCTGTGTTAGGAAGACCGAGCTATGGCATCCTTCCAGGATTAAATGAGTAGGGATAACATTCTTTAGCACTTACATTTTGGAAGGCAACGATTGTTTGCTAGTATTTTGGTGTATTATTGTATTAATGTCAAATTGATACACTATTGCCTTAAATCATCCATTTCCAAATATTCATACCACAAATGAATTACATGATCAAAGAAACAGGCTAGGTAGCATTTCACATCAAAAAATCAGTTTTTTTCGTTTACCTACTTGAGGACGAGTAAGAATTAAGCTTGGGGATGCTGGTAGGTCTCCAATGTATCTATAATTTTTTATCATTTCATGCTATTATATTATCATTCTTATATGCTTTATTTTTCATTTTTATTATTTTTATGGACAAACCTATTAACTTAGTGCCCAGTGCTAGTTCCTGTTTTTTTGCATTTTCTTTGTTTCACAGGAAAAAAACATATCAAACAAAGCCCAAACACGATGAAATTTTACGGTAATTTTTTTGTAGACTATGAGAGACCCTAGAAGCTTTGGGGAGAGACCAGAAGATGCACGAGGGGGCGACAAGCTCACACGACATGTCCTAGGGGGCGCCATCAGCACTTGTGAGGCCCATGTGGCTCGGTTTGGCTTAATTCCTAACCTATAAATACCCAAATATTCCAAAACCCCCAAAGCGAGATCTGAAACAATTCTTCCACAGTCGCAAGACGCTGTCCTTCCGTGATCCCATATGGAGGCCTTTATCAGTACTTTGCCAGAGAGGGAAACCATAGGGGAGGCAATCTTCACCGACCTTGCTGCCTCCATGATGATGTGTGAGCAGTTCCTTCAGGACCTACGTGTCCATAGTGGTAGCTAGTTCATTTCCTGGATCGTAGAACATGTATGTGCTGAACCTCCCCAAATAACACCTCTTATTTCATCAACAGTTACACCCCCTTCAAGAAACAAGACATCGTCTCCTATCTCTCAATTATTCCCTTGGTACCCCATCAAATTTGCATGTGTGTTTACATTGGCACATCTAGTTAGTTTTCCATATGGAATTTGTTGTTGTTTTTACAAGATATAAAATTCAGAGTTCTTATTCGGGTTAAGACTGCTGGTGAACCACGCGGCCAAGATGACGCCATCCACTCGTCTCCCAGTCATGGCCGGCTCTGAGATGATGCCCCCAAGGAAGAGAAAGACGTGAAGACGCCTCCATCGCCTGATCTAGCAGATCTGAGGTTTCCCTCTGGAGCCAAAGCCATGGGAAGGAGGGACACACCTCCATTACGACGCTTCCAAGAAAGGTTGTGACACTCGTGGGCGCCGGCTTCGATGAGGATTAGAGCAGGGATTTCTCTCGGAGATGTGTGCCGCCCCCGACCGCCGCCCACCAACCACCACCCCCGTCGAGAGAAAACTCAGACTGGATGCGGGATCCCTCGATCCACTGCAACCAGGCACGCACCACCACCTTGGCCGTAACTGTCGTCCACCACCGTAGCACCACCGTGACCACCGCCATCGTAGCAACCAGCTCTGCATCGCAAGGAGGAGCACCTAGATCGAAGAATCAACCCGCACCAGATCCAGACCGAAGTCGCCCGAGCGAGTCGTAGAGAAGCTAGCAGGCCCGCCACCCGCAACACACCTCACGCTCCAGAGTTGTCGCGCCTTCCATGCCCAGCCAACCGCCGCCGCGCCCAGCCGTCAATCCACGCCACATGCGTACATCCGGAGTTGAGCGCCGCCACACCCACCTCGCTACGCATGTCGTCCATGCCAAGGCCATGCCGGGAGCCCGGATCGAGGTCGCCACCCCAACGCCCTAACACACCATGCTGCACCCCAGGACACGTGCACCACCGCCCATAGAAGACCGGAGATCCCCACCCCTTTGGGAGCGGGGCTCGCCGCTACCGTGGCAGGGGTCAACGGTAGCAGCGGAGTGGGGAGACAACGAGGGGAAGGCCAACAGTGGGTCACTAGGTTTCCCCGCACCGCTTGAGCTAGGCGACGCAGGGGTCGGGTGGGGAAGGGAAGTCCATGCAAAAATATTCGAAGCATCACTCAAAGTAATTCGTTAGAGCATATCCAACGGATGATGTATATTTGATGATGTAAAAGTGCTAGATGTAAAATTCACATCACCAAAAAGTGTGTTTTACATCACCAAAAAACACCCAACTCCAACAAATAGGGTTGGAAACGGATCAGATGCGGATCGGATAGTGCTCTTACCACTTCCGCTTTCATATTTTCAAAACGAATACGAATGCGAATACAGATGTTATCTGATACGGATGCGCCTCGGGTGTTATTCGAATACGGATATGTATCGGTTGTTTTCTTGATTTGGAATGGATATGAATATAAGTGACATATTGCTTAAGTATATTAGTCAATAGCTATGTGACATGAAATAATCAAGTTGTGACATACAATAAGTCAATGATAAATAGGTTTATGAATAAATACTATTGTAGTGCATAATAATTTCTAAGTCTAATCATACAAAGAGTAAATTTTGACCACTTATTTGGCTTTATGTTGGATAATTGGAATATTGGGGCTCGAATGTTGAAAATCACCTCCCATAATCTTATTCAGATACGTATATATCCACTTCCATATCCATATATGTGTCAAAATCTCATACCATATTTTATTTTTTATTTTTTAAATAAATTCAGCTACGGATAATTTCCATTTCGATTGTTCGGCTGCAGATGTTTCGGATACGAATAGACATTTTCTCGCATACGAATATCAGATATTTCGAATTATCCGCTACCACTTTCTACCCCTACCAACAGATGATGTATAATAGATGATGTAAAACTAGTGCTCCAACAGATGATGCATAATAGATGATGAAAAACTAGTGCTCCAACACGCGACGGTGCGGCAGCGACGACTAAGCAGGTGAGCTCCAAATAGGGATGGCAATGGGTATTCATTACCCACGTACCCTGCGGGTAAAAACCCTATTACGGTAAGGGTATGGGACAAAAAATTATCCTTGGGTATATGAATAAGGAAATGTTAAAACCATCGGGTAGAGTGGGTATGGGTATGGGATCATGTAACCCATACCCACATACCCATGTACCCATATAAAATCTATATGAACTCAAAATTATCTCTACACTTTATCATGAATTTGTGAACTCAAAATATATGACTGTGTGATGATGTTTTGATGTGTTGTTGTTTACGAGAAAGTGATGTTGTTTATGATGTGTTGGTGCTTAAAAGAGTGTTGTTGTTGTTGTTATAATCTATTGTTGTTTATAGATTATAATTATATGTTGTTTTTATGACTATGAGTAATTCAAACTGATGCTTTGCAAACATGGGTAATTTTACCCATGGGTACCAAGGTACCCTGTCGGGTAACGGGTATGGGAAAAAAACATACCCATTGATGAGTATGGGTAAGGGTGATGGGTAAGCTCAGAGGGGATGTGTAAGGGTATGGGGTGGCTCCACCCGTACCCAAACCATGCGGGTGCCATCCCTAGCTCCAAATCGCGCGGCGACCGAGCAGATTCGAGGCATTGGGCTCCGCCGCCGCCGGCGTCGGGGTGGGGTTAGGGTGGGGGAGGGAGGCCAGATGCTAGAGGACAGCGACGGAGGAGCTCAAATCGAGCAGCGGTGGAAAAGCGGTGGATGCGACCGATTTGCAGGCAGCGGAAATGTGGCGGAACCAGCGGCGTTGGGGGTGGGGAGGCCGAATTTGGCGATGTGGTGCGGAGGGAGTCAAGGAGGTGGTC
>NC_041393.1:182528993-182536129 GCF_002162155.2 Triticum dicoccoides | reverse complement strand
GGTTGGGCGTTCGCGGGTGGCCGTCAGTTTTACTTCTAGGGTGTTAGGTGATGTATATTTGCATCACTTGGTGATGCATTTTACATCCGATGTAAATCCAGATGTAATAAAATACACATCTACATCATTCGTTGGAGAGACGTTTTTAGTCCAAATGATGCATATTTCGGTTATTTTTACATCTACATCATCTATTGGTGATGGAACTCTCAAGAGATGAAAACCAAAGCTAATGAATTGAAAAAGGAGTTTGGGGCACATGCTCCCAACCACTACTCCCCCGCTTGAAGATCATGCACGCATGATTTGCGTACCCTCGAAAAAAAAAAGATCATGCACGCATGACTCACACAGACATTCCTCGAGGCGGCAAGAAATGTGCGTTCCTAGCGCCAGCAGTGGTCCGGTTCGTTGATCCTTCGCCACCCTTCTCCCCCCACCGGCCGCTAGCTAGCCACGGCACTGATCACGGCATCTTCTCGCCCACTTTTCGAGTAGACAACTACTGGCACTTTCATCGGCGCAGTCCTTTTCCTACCAGAACAAAAGCCAAAACAAACCACTGTGCACACCACACACACAGACACGTGGGGCATCACAGAAATGCAGGCCCACAGGTCATCCATCCCTTCACGCTTCCGTCCGGGACCACCTCCGCCGCGCGGCGCAGGCAGCCCGTCCACGTGGGGACGGAGGCGGTCCACCTGTCGGCGTGCCGGCGCGGAGTCTTTATTTACCCGTCCCGTGCGGCCCTCACTCTTGTGTGCCATCACTCCCATCGCCTCCCCTCTTTTCCTCGCTCGCCGTTCCCCGTGAAGTGATTGGCAGATTGCTTCTCCCTCCGCCGGGATCTCTCCGTCTCCATGGCTGCGATGTGCAGGGCCGCCGCGAGGCAGCTCGTCGACCGGGCCGTCGGATCCAGGGCCGCGCACGTAAGTTTTTTGTCGCTCGGTTTGCTTCCTGCAAGTTTCGGTTGCTGAAGAAGTGCTGCGGTTGGCTGACGGGACTCTGAGGAATGCCGTGTTTTGATTTCTGTCTTCCCGTTGTGCAGACGTCCGCGGGCAGCAAGAAGATCGTGGGCGTGTTCTACCAGGCCGGCGAGTACGCCGACAAGAACCCCAACTTCGTCGGCTGTGTTGAGGGGGCCCTCGGCATACGCGACTGGCTCGAGTCCAAGGGGCATCACTACATTGTCACCGACGACAAGGAGGGGTTGAACAGCGGTGGGTACCCAAAATCATACCCAATTCTTCTCATGCTTTTTGATTTTCCTATAATTTATTATTATTTTGTTAACGATTCTGTAATGCAATTCATGTGCTTCTCTCTGTGAACAATTTGTGAATATATTGTTCTATACATCAGATACAGATCTCAAAACGCTAAACGTAGTGAACTTGGCAGGACTTGTCAAAACCTGTATCGAACTCTTTACTGAACAGATATGTAGTAGTGTTTTACTGAACAGATATATATCAATTCTGAATTATCTGGGTTACTGTGTAGTCTATAATGCTATGAGTAATCCGACTGCCCTGTGTTTTAGCTGATGACAGCGAAGAGTAATTTTTATATGTTCCGTGTGAAATGGGGAGATTTGCTCCCTATTTGGCTAAGCAGCGTATTTTGAAAGAACACAAATCTTGAATAAGCGGCCGTGTTCATGTGAGCTTTGCTGCAGGATCAATTCAAATGCTTATATATATTCCAATCTAGCTTGTATGTTTGAACCCTGTGTGAGTAAGGTGAAATTAATATGATAATTATCTTCTTAGATGGTTTTATATCTCTGATTGTTGTTTTCTTGACTCTTAACATGTGAATAAATGATTGCTGTTCTTGTCCCCAGAGCTGGAGAAGCACATTGAAGACATGCATGTTCTGATAACCACCCCATTCCACCCAGCCTATGTTACTGCAGAGAGGATCAAGAAGGCAAAGAACCTCGAGCTGCTTCTCACAGCTGGGATTGGCTCAGACCATATTGATTTGCCAGCTGCTGCTGCTGCAGGCTTGACAGTGGCTGAGGTTACTGGGAGTAACACTGTCTCTGTGGCAGAAGATGAGCTCATGCGCATCTTGATTCTGCTCAGGAACTTCTTGCCTGGCTATCAACAGGTCGTTAAAGGTGAATGGAATGTTGCAGGCATTGCCCATAGGGCTTATGATCTTGAGGGGAAGACCGTCGGAACTGTCGGGGCAGGTCGTATTGGCAGGCTCTTGCTTCAGCGCCTTAAGCCCTTCAACTGCAACCTGCTCTACCATGACAGACTTCAGATCAACCCAGAGCTTGAGAAAGAAATTGGGGCGAAATTTGAAGAGGACCTGGATGCTATGCTTCCAAAGTGTGATGTCATTGTGATCAACACACCTCTAACTGGGAAAACTAGGTTTCCATTCATCACACTCGTTCTTTTCCATTATCTTCTAGTAATATACAGTTCTCTAAATTCTGTTTGGTCCTTTCTTCAGAGGCATGTTCAACAAAGAAAAGATTGCAAAGATGAAGAAAGGTGTAATCATCGTGAATAACGCTCGGGGAGCAATCATGGATACCCAAGCAGTTGCTGATGCTTGCTCCAGCGGTCACATTGCTGGTACCATTCTTTCACTTAATTAGTCTACCTTAAGCACCAGTATGCTGTAGGGTGTGTATCTTACTCTTGCTGTGGGATCTATGAAATACATCATTTTATTTAGTCTGTCATGCTTTGCATTTATCTGGGGTAATATGATAAAATTTCGAAATCAATATAACGTAATGCAGTAATGTCAAGTACTCAATTATGCCAGTTTGTAGTTAACTATTTCTTGGTGTTGACAAAAACAAAGGTTGATCTATGCCTCTGTAAATTCTGTTCAATCCTGTTTCTTGCCATGGCACTTGTTTCTTTATTATTTTGTCCAAGATTAGGAGAATGATGCAGTACCTTATATTTCTATCTTGGGGATTATTTTCTCAAAGTACATCATTCCTGATTTTCAGGATATGGAGGTGATGTCTGGTTCCCCCAACCCGCACCCAAGGATCACCCATGGCGCTACATGCCTAATCACGCAATGACCCCTCACATCTCTGGAACTACAATTGATGCACAGGTTTGCTTCTGTGTTTTTATCTCAGCATAGGCCTTACGGCGTATCATCGTTTACAGCACTTTGTGTTCTGATACCCAACCATATGCTTTTAACAAAACCATGGACGAATTCTAGTCACTAGTCAGTTACTCCGAATGGATTCTGCATATGGTAACTTATGTTTTCCTTTCCTTCATAAGTGGAGAATCAAGGAATAATCCATATCAAGAGCAATGGACATACAAATAAGACAGTAGGGCAACCTTAACCATCACACATACGCAGCCTAGATCAGTTTATGCCTGTTTATGCATGCCGCGCTTTGCTACCAACTGACCGGCCATGTTTCTTATGTCGATGGAAATTGCTACAGCTGAGGTACGCGGCTGGAGTGAAGGACATGTTGGATAGGTACTTCAAGGGCGAGGACTTCCCCGCGGAGAACTACATCGTCAAGGAAGGCGAGCTCGCCAGCCAGTACAAGTAGTAACCCAACCCCTCCGGAGCTGCTTGTCAACATATCTGAAGCGAGGTGCGAGAGAAGAAACCATTGTGTTGTTGTATGAGTGTTCTCTGAGAACTGAAATAATGGATGTCTGCCTGGGGTTGCAACCATGGCAGTGAATAAAAAGGCTTTGGGATCAAGCTATCTGATTGTGATGTGTACTGCTAGTTTTCCTTTTTAGGAAAATGTGTATTGTTAATTTTGTGTCTTAGAGCATCTACAACCGGACCATATCCGTTCCAAACGCCGGACGTTTACCGGGCAGCACAAAATTGCACCCCAACCGGACATGGCAAATCCGGCCCAATCATCTAGACTAACCGGCAATCTGGGGTGGATATGGGAATGCCTGGACGCGCCCGCCACGTCGGATCCAGCTCACTGTGGCCCACCTGACCCCACATATATTCAACCCTATCCGCACTCCGGACGAAACCTTAGCCGCACTCCACTCACTTCCCTCAGTATCCAAACTCCTCTCCGGCGAGTTTCTGCCTACTCCTTCATGGAGGGCATTGGATCCGGCTCCAAGATGTTCGGAGAACTGTGAGCTCATCCCTTGCAGTCCCGAGGAGCATATGACCGTCCGCGCTGCTCTCCAACGCTCCCGAGAGGAGTGCATCCTCCTGCGATCTTCATCTATCCGACGGGATTCCATTGGGCTTTAGGATTCCGTTGAAGGAGTGTCATGAGCTTTAGGCTGCTTTAAGCCTTTTGTTTGCGCTTCAAGTGCCAAAGTTCAGAGTTGAAGATGGCAGATATTCTCCTCAAGGTTGGCGATGAGGGTGAGGAAAGCTTCGAGAGTGGTCTTGGTATCCACAACTATCAACTTCTCTATCTGTTTAAGATGTTCATGCAAAAGGTGAGGTGAATAAGCAAAACATTCACATGTTGTACCCCGAGTTTCCTGGCGTGGTCTTCAATTTTGCTAGGATGTGCTTTCTGGAAGACGTCAGGATCGGCGAGTACTTTTTGCGTCCACCCTAGGTTTTTTTTAGCCTGAGAGGTTACCAGCTGTGGGCGTCTAAAAATGCATGCCACTGCTAGGGGGGTGTAAGAGCATGGTTAATAGCACAGCCGGTTGCTGGCTATAAACCACCGCCAGGTTATATAAAGTTTTCACCCACATAATAGGTTGGCTTTTATGATTGGTTGTAAGACTGACTCTCTGATAAATACTTAGACGTACTTGCATGTGTATATCATCTGTGATGATCCAGTGTAAAATACATCTCTGTGGCCATTTCAATCAGCATATATATGTCATTCAGGCCAGTAGGACATGCCAAGAAAACTGATTAATAAACAAGCAACAAACAGATGCACATAGTACCATGACACCACACTTGAACATTACACGAGTCTTCATAATGAAGCATTAACCAAACATAAGACTAATTAAGACCCCCTACAAACAAGATATTAGTTTTGATCTTGACGACGATGATCAACAAGCTGATGGCACATAGCACCATGACACCGACATATAAGCATTACACCAGTCTTTATAAGAAGACAATAACCAAACATAATATTAGATAAGATCTCTGGTAAACAAGCCATTTGTTTTGATCTTGACGACGATAAGTTGGAACTTCAGTAGAAACGAGCGGCTAATCCATCTGCATCAACAATCTCCAGCCGCTATATGGAAAAAGGAAACGGTAAATATTTCAACATGGATGCAAATGATGATGAGATGATGATGGCATGCTCATGACAGTAAGGAGTGGAATTATGATTCATTACTGAGTCAGCCGTAGCATGCTCAACTTATTCCTTATGTATAGTTCACAAAATCTCACTTCAGGTCATACACATATGGTACCTCATATGGTTCGGTAGAAATGATAGCTGGAAGTAAATTTCAGGTATTACTTTGTTTTAGTTTGAAGCTTATATGATAGTACAAAAGAATCATATAAGTTGTTCTGCTGGTGTAACAAAGCAAACTTTAATTACTCCCTCAGCTGAATTGACTACAATTGTCAACTAGGCTGATTTGCTCACACAAGTGTCCTAGTTGCGGTACGGGCGAAGGCTTACCTGGTACTCCCTTCGGTCCTTTTTATTTTGCATATAAGTTTTATCCGAAGTCAAAGTATCTCTATTTTGACCAAATTTATAGAAAAAAGTATAACGCTCACAATGCCAAATCAATATTGATATATTCATTATGAAATGTAGTTTCATAGCATATTTATTTGGTATTGTAGATATTGATATTTTTTAATATAAAGTTGGTCAAACTTTGTAATGTTTGACTTGACACAAATCTAACATGCGAAGTAAAAAGGACCGGAAGGAGTATTTAGCTCTACTACCCCTCCAACTAACAACCACGTTCCCCTGTTTTAATTATTACGAATGACGCACGTGTCCTTCTGGACCGCTGGTCCGTCTGCTTGATTCAACACAGGCGGAGGTTTTAGGGTTGGCAAGGTGCTGATTTAGGGGCGATTTGGAGGCTTTAAACCTTTGATTTTTGACGCGCGTGAAGTGATTTGGGGTGAGGCAGCGAAAGATTTGGCGTGTGGGAGGCGCACCGGATTAGAAGCGCCGGCTTGAGCGCTCGTATCATGGTGCAAGCAAACGGTTGTTCTTCGAATTTTGGTTGTAGCCGGGTGATGGACGAAGCGCTTCCTTCTCTCTCCTCTCTTCTCTTCCCTTCAGCTAGGATTTTTCTCACGTGAAACAGATTGCAACCAACTGACTAGACTCTATTGTACCTGCCCCAATGTGGTGGGTGGAAGTAAAGGCTGCCATTGGTGCTTGGATTAGAAGTGGTGGGTTGGGGAGAACGCCCGCCACTACTCACGTATTACCAGTTGCAGGTTAGCAGTGACAGGAGCCCTCCACAGCCACGCCTGTCACTGGTGGGGCTTTTGCACTGCTAGCGTGCTTTTTCATTAGTGTATTGTCGTGGCTTGTGTAAGTTATGTCGATGGTGTGGGCGCTCCTTGCCCATCAGTAGTATCTACTACAACCACCACCGATGAAGGCAGTACCAAATGTCGCTCTTTTCTTAGCCCTTACCATATCATTGACGGGCACCCTTCCGTTGTGATCATAAAAAGGGTAAGAGTATTTCACGAAATATGCTTTGGTGCCGCTTTGTAGCAAAAGCCAAATGGTCAAACAATACAAGATGATGAGATACAGAACCCACTTAGAGCAACTCCAACAGGCCGACCCAAACGGACGGCGATTTCGTCCGCTTTTTGTCCGTTTGGGTCGGCCAGACGGACACGGATGCCCGTTTTCGCATTTGGGTCGGCACGTGCGCCCAACGCTGGCCTGAGACCCATTTTGACGGCGCCAAAAAAAATAAACGCATGCATATTAAAAAAGAAAAACAACACTAATTAAACATTAAAGCCGGCCACGAAGGCCGATGAGAGTCCACATTTGCATTAAAAAAACAGCATAATAAACTACGAGGCGGCGCGCTGCCCTAGGCGTCGTCCTCGGGGTTCGTGAGGTCGATGAGCGTCGGCGCCGGCCCGGCCCAGGCGAACGCCGTGTTCCAGAGCGTCGTCATGTCGGGCTGTGC